>NC_135503.1:88764512-88787855 GCF_052857255.1 Amblyomma americanum | reverse complement strand
AGTTGAGCGTTTAAAGGCGCATAGACACAAAACTTTGGACGCAAACAAATGTTGTTTTTAGTGGCTATTTATTAATAAAATAACAATGGAAGGAAAAGTTGTTGCTGGTCGTGGCATAATAATTGTTTTTTTTAGGGGGGGGGGGGGGAGGAAATGGCGCAATATCTCTCTCATATATCGTTGGACACCAGAACCGCGCCGTAAGGGAAGGTATAAAGGAGGGAGTGAAAGACGAAAGGAAGAAAGAGGTGCCGTAGTGGAGGGCTCCGGAATAATTTCGACCTCCTGGGGATTCGACCTCCTGCACTGGCTTCGCACAGCACACTGGCGCCTTAGCGTTTCGCCTCCATCGAAACGCAGCCGCCACAGTCGGGTCCGAACCCGGGTACTCCGGATCAGTAGTCGAGCGCCCTAACCACTGAGCAACCGCGGCGGGTAAGTCATCTGCCATCGAAACCTGAAGCACCTGAGCTGCGGCTAGCGGGAATAAAAGGACAGGGAGAGCCCAGGCAGAGGGAATGAAGGGGGGAGCGACAGAATGAAAGGATAGGGGTAGGGCGGCAATCTACACTATACCCAATCGCTAAATCATCTCCTCCAGCCCATGCACTGATCATCCGTCAAACAAATGATATGATTCGTTTTACTGTGACATCACTGAACCCAGAGGTTGTTATCAGGAACAGCCAGTACCTGCAGCGATGGTGATGTCGTCAGGATTCGGGTAGTCCAGGTGCCTACTGGCATGTAACGTCAAGGTTCACTTGAGAGGTGACGCCGACTGAGAGCGTAACTGTCTAACAGGATCGTTTGTAATTAGTTCTGCCCTGAGCATTGGTGTTTTCCTCCTATTGTCATAATTAATAGGACCGTATGCCTTTTTCAAAGCCAAAAAATTAAAACGGACACCGAGAATATTTTTGTCTGTATCCTTAATTCATCCTCCTTATTCAAGAAGAAGAATTTAAACGCAGAAGAAAACATGTTGCATAAGCCTGCAACAGCAACGCGGTCTCCTCTTTCATGAAATCAAGAGAGGCGCAAAAAAGTATTCACACAAAGAAAAGTTGCTGGTGTTTTAGCATTTTTTAATAATCATTCACCGCACGGGGACACAGGGTCACAGTGGCTCTGGCTTTTCACACCTTCCTGTGTTGTGGCCTGCCTCCGCACCGTGTCTGCTGAGGTTTTAGTCGTTATGCCTCACCAAGTGGCCTACAACTTTACTCTTCTAAGCACGAAATACTGTGCGCAAGCACGTTTTTGCAGATGAACACAATCGCCATGTAAATGAAAGCGCGATTGGGGTGTCCACTGACCCAGGCCACCTGACCGCATTTTATTTCTTCAAAATGAACGCAGTCTACAATGTTGTGAACAGGAACGGCAATGCGCCCAATGAACGCCGGCGACCTATTTTACCTATTGCCGCGTTTTTTGCGTACGGATGGAAGTTGATAAAGACTACGACGTGTAAAGCACAGCGCTAAAGTGTGTTGCAGTTAGTCGTGATAGGCAGCGGCGATAACACAGTGCTCTCATGCTCCGCAAAAGCCCATACCACAATCTCTGCTGGATTTGCAATTTTAATTTAGATCACCAATATTTTCAATGTCTTGACAGGTCGATCAGTTTTCCTTCGCCTTTTAGGTTCCTTAATTCTTCAAGTCCACGCAAAGCTGGTGGAGACAGTGCCATGCTTCTATAATTGCGGTACGTTTCTACGAAAATTTATTCCTACGCGCAGCAAAAAATGCAGCCCCAGTAGGATAACCTTTCAAGTCCCAGTTTTCACCGGACGTTTCTTTTCATACCCATCATGTTCCTTCGCTGTGTTTTTCACGTTTGTGATCCCTCTTTCACAAGCTTCCTTTTAGTTGGGTACATGGGACAATCAACTGTGCCATAATTCTCATAAGTATCTTAATTCTTGCATATTTCTATGAATATATTTTGACGCCCAGCATTTAAGCATAGAAATGCGATATGCAAACAGTTTAACAGCGTTTTACTCTTGCGACGTTAACCGAAGCTCCTCTCTGCTTCTCGCCTGAATTTCTTTTGGAGACTTCATTCCTAAACCGGCGTTTCAGTGTAGAAACGAAGCTGAAAGATGTTAGCGAAACGGCGGTATCGCACTTCACAAGCGAAAATTCGAGAGTCATGAGTGACTGTTATGCTCTTCTAGATATCTAAGGGCTCCATCGTAAGTTCTGATGCCGCTTTAGATCACGCATGACGAGAGCATTCCGGGTACAGGCGAATGCAGCAATTTTGTAGGCATCAATGCGATTGCAGATCTTTATTACGTGTCAAACTCACAATTTTTGTGGAGAGTTGTATCTGAAAAAGCGCCGCAGTTAATAATAACAAAAAGTGGTCTGAAATATGGTTCGTGGTTGGTTGTGAGCCAGATGAAATGTTCTTATTACGCTGAGCAAACGAAACTGCGCAGGTAGCCCTTTTAAAACCCATTTCTTAGCTTGCCACGATGAAAGACGTGCCCTGGCGTATTATGGAGCAATTCTCTTTACATGCCAATGTTATGGCGGCGGCGACTGCAGCGACAAGTGGTCGGCCGTTGCGACACATGGCCGGGCACAGCGCTAAGCCGCAGGTGGGCAAGCCATCAAGCGCGCACAGCAGCCAGCGACGGCCGCCAGCCTCTTCGCTTTGTCTATTGACAGCTTTCTGACGGGCGCCGTCAAAGGGCTCGCACGCCTCAGGCGCCACGCGACAAATCACGCACCAGGGGATGCGTTAAGTAACTCGGAGAAGAGCGGCGCATGCGCCGTGTATCGGTCGGTGCGTGACCTTTGTGGAGGTCAGACCCGCGCGCAGTATATGCCCCTTCAGGCTGTTGCTCGCTTTGTCGCTGCTTCGCTGTTCCCCTGATTTAGTCATTCAGTCGATTTAATTATACGCCTACTGTAACTCTCCGTCGAGCAAAGGGCTGCGACCATGACTGGCACGCGTCTATTCGCTCCGGAGGCTTAACTCTTGCGTAAGAAGCTGATTTGCACAGAAGTCAAGAAATGCTATGGGCGAACCCGGGGATGGAGCTTAGGGAAGAAATTGGTCCAACGTCTGATCGATGGCTCTAGGCCTACATTGTGAAAGCCCCGCGAATGCAAGCGCACGACGCGATCCACTAATTCGCATTACGTACTTACCTTTGAAAGTCTAGTACGCGAGACGGCCTGAAAAAGGCATGTCATTAATGCTGAAATTTTGTTTTCTGCTAGTTTGCTCACTAGCAAGTTACTCTGCAATCTAGCGAGCAAAATTTAGGATAAGCCTTGGTCATAAGTTCGACAAATTTGCAAGGGCTCCTAACCTTAGAAACATTTCTTTTGAAACATTTCTGAAATGTTATTGGTCAATGTTGAGAAAAATTATGTTGAAATAACGTCGTTGTTCTATCGACAAAACATTGCGCGTAATTAAGATTTTTAACTATTCTCCACTAAAATACCGTTGAAATTTTATTGGGTACTGTTGTGTTGAAAGGTCAGGAAAAATCTTGATATTCACATGAAATTCAAGAGCTACCTGACTGTACTTGAAATAGAACCGCGCATTTTGTGCGCACGAAGCGGGCGATAAAGCAACTAGGCTACCGCTGCTGACTGGTGTCATCCAAGAAGCGTGCTGACTGCTCGAAATGGCATGGGAGGGCAGCTCCGCGTCCCCTGTTGCGTCGCTCAGGAAGTTTACGCCGGTGAGCTAGTCACTCGCCGAAATGTAGCGAATACAGCGAAAAAAGTGAGCGCGTACAGCACAAAGCGATCGCACGGCTTCTCATCAAGAGCTCAAAAATAAAAAAAAAAAACGTATGGAGGGAATGTCATGCATGAGACTGCTTGTGGATCAAGTGAAAGAAGTCAAGGCGCCTAAGGGCGACGCGTACCAACCTCGTGCTCTTTTCTTTTCGTCCAGTGTTTCACGTTCTTTGCTGCGTATTTGAGAGTAAGATTCGGCTCAATTGCACACACGACTCATTCTCTTACCACTGCTCCGGTTTAATTTGATTACCTGATAAAATTCCACATGCGATAAAGTTCTCACTTGAGAAGAATGTCCCTTGAATGTGAACATTTTCAATTTATTACCAAGTGATTGCATCGTTCCGTCACAAACCGAGATGCGAGCAACGCTGATATCTGTGGGAATATGTTTTTTAATCACGCGCCTTTTTAACGAATAATAAACGACTCACAGTTCACACATTTTCAAAGACAGAACTCGGGCGCGAAGCGCCAGCTGGCACATGGACACCGGGAGGGTTTCCGGGCGCATATGTTGTCATTTAGCGGCGACTGCAGCCCGGCGAGCAGGAAGACAGCGAAAATGGCTTCCAAACGAAACTATTTACCGATCCCGACCGCGGCGGTCGAATTTCGATGGAGGCGAAATTCTAGAGGCCTGTGTACTGTGCGATGTCAGTGCACGTAAAAGAACCGCAGGTGGTCGAAATTTCCGGAGCCCTTCACTACGGCGTCCCTCATAGCCTGAGTAGCTTTGGGACGTTAAACCCCCATAAACCAAACCAAACCAAACTATTTACCTGGGCGGACTTGCGGTCGCCAAGTATGAAATACTAACTGTTAAGCACAACAACAACATCTACAGTGTATTTCATGTTACGCTTGTAAGCGATGTTCGGTGTTCGAAGCAGTGCGGCCCTCTTGTTCTTGCTCTTGTTATAAGTCTCATCAGGCGCGGTGTATTTTAATATGGTGTGTGCAGGTTTAATATGCGTGACTGGGGGCTTTGCGTTCCCTGCATCATATAGGTGAAGGAGAGAGAAAATAAATGAAAAACGAGGAGTTTAAGCAGCGAGACAAATACCGCATCGCCATAATTTTGAGCTCAACTCAGAATTGTTAGCATTGATGGTTGGAGGAATTGTTATCACATTTCAACAAGGAACAGAGCGACTTTTGACAGGAACGAAAGGAAGTACCAGTACTCGTGTTTTTTTTTTCGCCTCAGTGAAAAGCCGGGCTGTTTCGTTTTGAAGGAAAAAATTTACCACATAGCCAGTATAGGCTACGAAGTAACCCGCTTCAGTCTGACCTGACAATCCGAAGACCTCGCCGCCAAATGCCAGCTTCAATAACGTCACATGTCAATACAAACAGGGGCAGACCAAAATAAAGAGAGTACATTGCTTTACCAAATGTATGTTGATGCAGACCTGTTCTCTTCGAAATGAGCAGTCGTAGTTTTCCGAGAAAAACCATGTAACGCGCGCAGTCCTCACAGGCCGCGATTCAGAGTTAGCTTTAGGGAACGCCTTAAGCGAGATTTATTACCACAGCGCGCTCTGTTCGCTCCTTTCCGTGCCTGTGCTCCGGCAGCGATGCAAGAGATATAATGGAACTTCAAAGAAAATATTTCCAGCAGCCCAGACATCTCTTCCTGCTGCACAGCCTGCAACATCCCACTGCCGAATGTATGGCCACGCTTCGCTGCAGAAAAAACAGACATAAGAGAGGAAAGCCATTCTTTGGACTGAACGTTCGTAGCCTTCAAGCCTAATGCCGCATATTAAAGCTTAGCAACTTATCTGATTTTGTAGTTATTCATTTAAACGCATGAGCTACGTTAAGCATTTGGTTTTTGCTTATTTAGGGACAACACTCGGAGTAAGCGTTAAAGAAACTTTAAACAGTTGCTCACAAGTGGTTTGCTTGTTTGGTACATCCTCTGGCTCGCCTTCTTGGCAGGAGCCCAGCGCGACTGCGTTCCAGAGCTCAGGAAATTGATAAACAGCGCGCGTACGGGCTGCCCCAGCGTCGAGTGAAGGAACGCAGGCAGCGGTTCTGCTCTCAGGAATGCTCGCTCGGTAGTTCGGTCGCCGGACTCGGCTGGCCTCAATGCTTTATGTCCTCTCTGTTTTTTCTCCTTTTGCAACCTACCGGTCGCCGGCCTACGGAGGGAGACTGCTGACATAATGGCGCGGAATATAAGGAAGGCGAAAGACCGCATTTAACCGCCCTATTTCGCTTTCTGGAGAGACAGATTTAGGTTCTTATGATTACGAACAGACAGCAACGTTCCTGCGATAGCTCGGCCAGGCAAGTAGGCAGATACTTTCGGGATACAGCGCGGATGGGAAAGAATATATAATCAGCAAAACGTTATCAAATGAAAGACAAGCGGCTGGAGAGCCATTTAAACTTAAGAGCACAACAGGGAATATGCTGGTAAAATGAAGACGGACAGTCTCATTGCGCGTAAGCAGAGATCGTCTATTTGATTAGGCTATAGAGTCTTGTATCTCTCAAACAGCCGGCAGTGTCGGAGGCTCAGTAGGGTATCAATGAAATGTGCCACAGCGAATGCCTTCAAGCTTGTTCAATTTGAGGATAAGCTGGTGCCCACGTGAAACACGGTAGACTGCAATTCGAAAGAATGGAGACGTTTAAACCAGGCATCGTTTGGTAAAGTAGCACCGAAAAACTCTAACCACGGG
Source organism: Amblyomma americanum (assembly GCF_052857255.1). Lineage (NCBI taxonomy): Eukaryota > Metazoa > Arthropoda > Arachnida > Ixodida > Ixodidae > Amblyomma > Amblyomma americanum. The sequence continues at coordinate 88,781,374 of NC_135503.1, read as the reverse complement.
CCGTGCTGAGCCTTTGACCTCTGGCGCAAGGACGGCATCGTGAAATTCAGCCCGCTTTTCCAAACAAAGAGAGAGCACTTCTGTTTGCTATTAAAGTTTCGGATTGCCATCGGACAGCGGCTTTCCAGGAAAGTGTAATATCGAGGACCAAAGTCTCCAGCACGCGACAGCAGCAATTGATTACTACAGCCCTCTGGACGGCCAGTGGCTTCAGATCACAATCCACCTTTTTCACAGAGGCGCTGTGCGCATGCGCGCCTGTCCTCCTCTAGCTTCACTGGTTGAAAACTGCCAGCTCCAGCTGCGAATGCGATGGGCAAAAACCGTCCAATTTCGCTTCTAAAGCGTTTTTTTTCTTGGTAGTAGCACACCCCGCCGCCTTTCTTCTCCCGATTAGAGACTCTTCGCTACGCATCGCAGCCTTTATGCTCCCGTTTATAGCCCCCCCGGTAGGCAGCTATGCGGGTACAGTGTGACCCACGCGTCCTGGAAAGTAGTCACCGGAAGCACTTTTCGTTTTCTATCAGCACTAACAGTTCAGTTGGGGGCTTATGAGCATAATAACAATGATGGGTTGAGATGTATTTATCTGGCGCTTTATGCTTTATGCTTCGAGCAGCGGCTTGAAGATTCCCCTCCAAAGAAGAGTATATGCACTACGTGCCCTTTTGCACCACCACCACGACCACCACACTGCAAGTAATAAATTTCGGTAGCCGAAACTGGTGGGGGAAAAGGCGTTGGCTCGAAGTGCTGTTGTACGCCTCTGGAAGGCGAAATGGCATAGCAAGTGCTGCATTATATGAGAACGAATTTTGCGCCGATCGCCTGTACACAATGATGTGTTTGGACTTAAAATTTGGACACGAATATTTTCGAACACTGCCTTGCTGTAAGAGTCAGATCAAATGAAATAGACTAGGAATATGACTTTGTATACACATGCATGCTACCCGCAGTAACTATAGAGTTGAATAAGCGTTTTTTTTTTGTTAAGTACATTAATGATGATGCAATGAACTACTTCTTTCGTCTGGCTTTTTTCGCATAGCATGCGTGTTAAAATGACAATTAGGTGCTGGCTGTCTTTCGTTTCAAAAAAAAAATTCCGAAGCGCAATGCTAACACACTGCATACAGCTTTCTGTTTAAATTGAAGAAAACAGTTCCTTGAAGCACAAATATCCTACTGCGATTCTGAATGCACGCGTTCATTTTAAAAGGTAATTTTTTAACGGTCAATACTGAAAGCCTGCTAATGGTCTCGACACAATTAAATACCCTTCCTGTCCAAACTTTATGCCGCCTGGAGCTTTATAGAACGCTGGTGGTACCTAATACCCTTCATGAAACATGAATATTTTCCACGGTCGAAAAATTCAAAGATCAAACGTGTCGGGCTATTGCTGACAAGGCAGCTGGCAAGTTCAACGAGATATGACATTCGACAGCAGAAAAGAAATTATTGTTTTTCGCTAAAGCAAAGATGGTCCTTTCTTCATAAGCTTGCAAAAGCATACTTGACGCAGACAGCGCTCACTAGAACGCGCTGTATACTGGTATCACCAGCACACATAGAAATTATCTTAAGACAGTATGCGAAAAATCGTGAAACACATTCATTAATTGCCAGCACACGCACTTCACTACTAGTTTCTTTACACCACACACACACGCAAAATTTATCATACCACAAGCGAAATGCGCCGCTGAATAAACGCCCTGTCAAAGCCTCAAATGTCTGTCGAAAATATCCGTTTAAAATGCGATTAGCTTGAAGTTGCCTTTAGTTTGAGCTGCTCTACTTTAGCAGAAAGAGGTGTCCGTCGTGCGGTTTATACCGGATCATTGTTTTTTAAAACAAATAACATGATAATGGAAGCTTTACCTATTTTCTGCCCTTTGGACGCACCAGTAACGCCTGTTCCAGCGTCCGCAAGTTTCTTCAAAGCAGCAACTCGCTCAGGAGCCACTTCTTATTGGTAAGAAAGCGTATTTGCAGTGCAAAGTGGCATGAATGCAGATTAAAAAGACTCCAAAATTCTATTCTCCTTTCCTCTTGCTCAGAGTCTTCTGCAAAGAGCATATCTTCTCGCTAAAAATAAGCTCAATCCCTGGCAAGGTATTCTTCGGCAAACGCCTTCCATGTTAATAGCCCAAAGTTGCACATTTAAGTTCGGTAATGCGCCGTCTGCGCCAATTAAATACTTGGCAGCAAAGCAATATATTGAATACATAATGTGCAAACAATAAAAAACGCCCTCACGCACCGCGAACGTGGACAGTGAAGTAGGCGGCGAACTGGAATAACAATTATATTCCCCGCGGAAACCGAACACATGATTCATTCCGTAAACAAAGCACGCCTACAAGGCCAAAGTGAATTCCCAAGCTTTAACGGTGTTAGTGAAAACGCTGTCATAAAAAAAACATTTACTGACACAGTGAACAGCTCGCGACCAAACTCCGATATCTGTTCAGGAGAATTCCAGGCACGTTCATTCCGTAAATTGCAGCATCTTTCACCGACGTTGTGTATTGAAACTACAAAGCGCTGCGACTTTAATCAGTGGGTGCGACAGAAACGGCGAGGGCAGACGACAGCACTTAAAGGCTTCCTCTTGATATTTAAGCATTCAATGCATACGGCTAAGCTTGCTAGCTATTCGTCGGGAATGTTGTCCTTCAAATACCAAAGAAAAATGAAAGCTACAGGTTTTCATCCCTGTTCAGGTGCAAAAGAGTTGCCGGTGGTAACTGCCTTCTAGGTCCAGCTAGATCGCATGACGTCGTATGTCACGTCCTCAAAAGCGCTCATTGCCCCATGTGGGGCTGTCTCACCTGCTGTGACTTTGCAGCATGTGAATTGCTGTTCTATTAGGGCGAGATGCACTAGACCGACAAAGGACGCTTCTTATGCCAAGAAGTCTACGACATAGCTGTGCCCGCGAAAATTCCGGCCCCGAATTCCGGATGCACGTGATTAGAAGTTCTGGGTGTGGTACTGCGCAGGTGGGCTCGTTATCTCTATTTTCTATTGACATTAACTCGCAGTTCGCCTGTCTTCGGACCTCACTGAAACGTATTTACATCTTTGTTATCTTTTTACCTGCAATCGCTGACATTATTACTGTTCCTCATCTGAATATGTGAACGCTTTCTTCTTTGTTATCTTTGTACCTGCAATCGCTGATATTATTACTGTTCATCATCAGAATATGTGAATGCTTTTTTCTGAATTTTCACCTGTCCGGTTTCTGTTCTGAAGCCTAACTTCCATCAACGATTCACTTGGTACGTATTTGCGATATCTGATCTAAAGAGCTGCCACTGAAAAATGATAATAATTAAAAGGCTCCCTACAAAAGAGTTAATCTGTTTCCGCTCCCGAAATTGGACCGAAACAAAGGCAGAATTCGAAAGAGAGAGTTCAACATGCTTCTGCACGTAGTTTTAAAAAACCAATAACAAAGTTATACATGTATGAGGCACGCACAAGTGCACATGGGCGAACACACCACAGCCTGTGCAAGGCGTGACCTCAGTTAAAGTAGGCATCTTCGGACGTTTATTCACGAAATGCAAAACTTCTTTTCTAACTGCACTTCCACGTGCCAAAACTAAACTTCTTCAGAGGCAAACGCTGGACAGGAGACTTGCGATTCGTGATTCGTTTAAAGCCACTCATGAACTCAAACGTCCACACTACTGCGACCAAAGGTGGCAGCAACCAAGCCCATGTCATCATTTCAAGGACCAGAATGTCACAGCCAATGCGCCGATGAGCCTCTGGCGGCGAAAAAATGAGCGCGTGATAAAGGGAATCAATAAGTTTTCCGAAAAATTATCTTCGCGCTCTAACTTTAGCACGCCTTCCTCACGCTACTCGACTCTCTCCACTCTTGACATCCACTCTCCCTGAGTGCATCCTATCTGTCCGAAGGGTTCCGCTGGCGTGAAGAAGGTTCATTAAGCATCCCCGTTGATTGGAAGTGCCGGGAAACAATGCCGCGACCGTTATTCACGTGCCCGCGGGAGATAATGCAAGCTGCCCGCATGGCAGCCCAAAGACAGCGTTTCACGTTTTAAGCCACGTGTCTTACAGTGGGGATCCCGCGCGCTCGGAATTCTTGTGTTTCATTCTGAGGCGCTGTTAGCTGTTATTTATGTCGCTAGACTTCCAGTTCAAACAAATGCTCTAACGCACGGCATGCTGCCATTGGACGAGATCATGTGCGCAAAATTTAACTTGGTTATGTAGTACATGCATGTAACCGCGATCCAGGAGTAATGCGCTTCTTTTTATAAAGATGGCTTCTTGCAGGTCTCTCCTAGCCGAATAACTACAACAGCCGAAAAACAAGAAGAAAAACTTTTATGACGCACGGACAACTCTGACCAAAGAGCGCGAAATCAGAACGTATTTCCTTCACACAAGTTTGGCTCAGAGACCAATTTCCGAGCATTTCACCCCAGAGAAGCCGAGGACCAGGCCACGGAAAAACTTGTGCCCATTTTATAGCCAGTGGGTACCTCGCGGCGACCACAGCACTGCTCAAGTCATCATCATCATCAAGAGCCGTAGTTGCGGTCCGACTAGGTGTACTGTGCGATAAAGGGTGTTTCCTACTGACACCGTCCTGCATGCGCTTGCAGCGGCCACCTGACCTCCGTAAACTTTTCAATGTTTTCAGAAAGAATTAACTTAAGGCTTAGTCCTAAAAACTCGCCGCTAGTCTGTGCGAGGACCAACTGCTTAAATATGCAATTTGAGCTCGAAATAGTTCACAGAGGAAAGGGCAGGTTCATGGAAACGTTTCTAACGCCATGGCACTTCAGAAGATCATCTGTCGACTGCCAAGCATTCATTCACACTACGAATAAAAATAGCTGATGAACTTTTGACAGCAGCGTTGCAGAAGTACCCGTACCTTGTTGAGCTGTGTTTCTAACGCTCATGAGTTGTCCTGACTTAAGGTGAAAGGTGTCAATATCTCTGTTTTCTGAAATATTTTTTTATTCCCTTGCGCCTGACCTGCAATAGAAAAAAGAAGTGGCTTCATTTTTTCGCCAGAACCGAAAGGCAGTATTTTTTAAATTCTTCTTTAGAGATATGGCTCTGTGATGGGACCCATCTACGTAACTGATGTCATAATTATAGAGTCGGCAGCGTAGAATTCTCTAAGCGAGACCAACCGTGCCAACATGTGGTAAGCTGCCTGGAACAGGTATTGGATGTTCAGGCCCTGTCCGAGCTGCGCTAAATTACCGGTAGGACGAACTGCAACGTTTCCGTTCCTTAATAGCATGTCATTGTTCTTCTAATTATTAAAAAAACAATATTTGTTCTCCCCCCTCTCCCTTCCGCAGTATCTAATACTCTCCTTCATTTCTCGGCGAAGTTCGGGCCAGCTCATAATACTTCCGAGTTATTGCGCGTCTCAAGACAAACGACGGTGAACAAGACTTGACACAAATATCGCCGTGTATGTCAATTCTTCTTCATCGTCCTTGGTCCTGAGATGTGCTATAAATCGGAAATTTGAACGAGCAAGCCCAAATCTACGTTACTTCTCATAATACTTCGCTCACCATCACCTTCCGCGACAATTAACCGGCTGTCAAATATATCAGACAGGATTAGGACTGGAGAGGCCGGTCACTCGAAACACAGCTTAAAATAAATAAATAAATAAATAAATAAATAAATAAATAAATAAATAAATAAATAAATAAATAAATAAAACCGTTTTCACAAAGATGCAATGTGCTTTTGACGTTCTGACGCGGCATAATGGCGTGTGCTCACGCTAAAAATTCCGAGATTTCTTTTCGATGCTACAGTTTTACGATCAAAAGCAAAGTCGACCAAGGAAGGACAACATTAGGCGAAATGACGGTGCGGAATGGGAATTCTTAGTCCGCCATAGCTTCCGATCATGTCTTGTCGACTTTGTAGTAGACGCTGTACGAGCACAGGACGTACGTATGCATTGGCTCGCGGATACATGAGAACAGTGAACGTGCCGAAACCGTCTACACGCTATACTAGTTCCAACTCCACGCAAACTAGTTGCGAGACGGAGCGTACTCGCTGCATTTGTTCTCAAAATAGAACCGAGGCCTATGTATGTACCTCCGACTGTGAAAAAAGACCTGACGCCCAAGGCCATTCAGTGATGGCTGGTGCTGAAAGCTGCAGGTTTATGAGGAAAGGAAATGTCAGTAGAGTTTTACCCGCAGTGGACACCCGCACTCCACCATGAGGAAACGGATCGTTTATGGTTGAAAGGAATGAGAATTTGAGTGGTTGTAGCGGGGGTCACCTGATTAAATTCTACCATCTATGGCTTTCTGACATACATCGACATCGCGCACACATCTTTTTTTATGCATTAGGCTACGTTAGAAATGCCACATGACCGACCGGAATTCGTCCACATTCCCTCGTTCTCGGCAGCCTTTGAAGCTGAGCCCCCGAGGCGGGCGGGCTTAACGAAAAAAAATACTCTTACGTGTCTCTACGTCGCCTTTCCTCTCACTGCAAAGGCGGCACTTTCAAGACTCGCATGGGCTGAACCACCATGTCAGCAGACGAGTGTTTTGCCTGGAGCGTCGGCCCGTTATACGTACTTCGATCACGTAGGGTGCTCCTATTGACGGTCGTTTTGTGCAGAAGCGAATGATGGCGGCTAGGAATGCACTGCTACCACTGCAAAGTGTTTCGTGACTTGTTTGCCTTAACCCGCTGACACGCTAGTCCAGCATTAGCCATTCCACATTGCCACTTTCTACACCGTAAAGGTTATAAAACCAAATCTCCTCGTCAACACCCACTGAGTATAGGAAGGGCGCTGGTTAAGCCGACCTTTATGTACGTAATCTGCGCTGATTTTTTTTCCGCAATCACTCGACAGAGTGACAGCCGTGCCCTATGCAGTTTTAAAGAAGAAGAGCGCACATGTAACGTGAAGCGTTGTTCTATTTCATGGAGCTCATTACGAACAAGTTTTTCCCGACAGGAAGATAGTCATGTAAACTTCCGTCGCCTATTTTCAGATCTTAAAAACATGTTAAAGAAAAATCTGGTGACTGATTAAAATGACACGCCATGATGCTGGTGTATAAACACTGCTAAGTTGTGGGCGGATGTTCCAGACATTTACTTTGATATTTCCGCACAGTGATGTGGTCCCAGCCGGAGCACGCTTTTAAGAAGCCAAAGCGTCCTCGGCGGTGTGTTGTTAATGTGCCCATTTGTTTTTAACCAAGATCCAAGTATTTAAAATACTAATAGATGATTTCACGTTTTTCGAGTAAAGCGTATAGCTTATGATCATTCCTGCTGCACGGAGTGAAAAAAACACGCCCATTAATGTCCCGAAAATAGGACAGCAAGATTTTTCATTTTGTCTTAAACACTAGAAACATACAGGACGCCGAAATCAATATCCACGTCTGTTGCACTAAGATGCGAATATTTTATTGCGTCTGCTCCGCATAATTTATCCAAGAGAATGGGTACAGTTATAAGTATTCTTGCATAATTGGTGCACTGCGATGTGAGTCGGTACTAGCGCTTCGAAGAAAGCATCAAACTTTTGACAAGTGCGGCAGAAGTCTGTTTTCTGCTGCGGGGTGTGTGAAAGACAACGCTGAGATAATGGTACATTTTATTAAATGAATGAATGAATGAGTGAGTGAAATGTTTACAGCCGAAAGACACACCAAGTTGGTCTATTTAGTGGAGGCTGGTCTTTATGACGCCCAGCGGGTGTCACCAACTACTGCTAGATGTAAGCGGCCCCAGATCAGGTCCGCAGGTCCGACATCTTTGTCGATTTGTTGAAAGAGCTGCGAGAGTCAGTGGGTAGCGAAACGACTGTACAGTTTATTTACATATGTGCAAGAGCTGGAACAAGCATCAAATAGCACTCTATCCGGCTGGTTTTATAGCGTTGGTCGCCCCCAGTTCCCTAGGTGGGAAACGTAGCTCATCAAGAAGGGCCCAGCCAGCTGTCCGGTGGTGAGGGTGAACTCTTCTGGCATCGATGACGAATCTGACGTCGTCTCGCAGCTCCTGTGGCGGAGTTGATGATCCTTCAGCCGAAAAACTGGCCCCGCTGGAACCGGGTGATGTCCCTGGGCTCTGCGGTAGTGACATGCGTTCGCCGCCGTGTAATCAGCGCAGGGAAGAGGGAAGGTTGGATTCCCCAAAAGGTCACTCTTCGGAACGCCCTTCTTCGTAGGAACTTCTTTCCCTTCACAGGGGACGACGAGATGCTTTTGCCCTCCCCTAACAACAAGATCAGCCCGAGTGGACACGGCCATGTGATCGCCGCCGCCAAAGCTGCTGGTCGGCATGGCTCTTATCCCGCAAACAACTGCAAGGCGCCGCCGTTGCCAGCGCCACTGTCAAAGTCGCGTCATCGCTCCTGGTCGATGGCACCGTTGTTGACTCGTCTACTGGGGACACACGGGTCGCGTCGTTGAATTCCTCTGGTAGTCAGCGGCGGCCCCTCATCGTGACACTGCACAATCTTATACTATACACTCTGAACACAAATACACCTATATGGGACTAAAATGGGAGTAAACTGTCCTCTAGCGCACTCCTTTCTATAGAAAGGTGTGCGCTAGAGGACAGTTTTACTCCCTTTTTACTCCACTTGTTTAGAGGGTAGCGCGTCGGCGGACATATCCTGCCATGTTTCGGTTTAAATGCTTGGTTAGTTAGGTAACGAAGCAAGGCGAATGTGACATATCAGCCAGCTGAAAGAGATACCTTGAAGCAAGCGGAATCTGATAAATGAAGTTTCTTGACCTTGCTTCTGAAAGGCGATGATAACATAATGGTTGCAAACTTTTCCAACCAGCTTTGCTGGCGCATCTTAGCCTGATCCGGCTTTAAGTTAAACGAGTGGAGAGTGGCATGCAGTGGCGCTGTAAACGAAAAGAGGCTAACTCGCACAGCTTGAGCAAATTTCCCTGCTCAGTGATGAAATGACGTCCTGAAGCTTTCAACGAGGGCTCGCAAAGACGGCGTCTCAATTAACAAGGCTTTCGCTGTTAGCCAGCCAGCCACTACGTTAACAAGCAACCGCGCGGAATGTGAATATAAACACAAATTGATACACCAAGGGCCCGAACGGACGCGCTTATTTCCGCTTCGCTAGTTAAAAAAAAAGTGGTGCCTTCATAGCTTGGAACTGTCAGTCTCAGAGAGCACGAAGAAAGCAAGACGCAAGAAAGAAACAAGAACGCCTGTTTCCAACCTGCGCCCTTTCTTTGAGTCTGTCGGATAAATAATCCTCTGGCACCCGCGGCGCTTATTTCTTCAAATAAGCCTGAAGCACTTGGCTCTATTTTTAAGCAAGTAACGGCTTATCGTGCGGTAACTGCAGGGGAAGGAGGGTGCTGTGAGGAACGCAAGTGTGCAGGATGCCTTATAAATTTCGAATACCACCTGGGGCTCTTTAGCGAGCGCCGACATCTCACGGCAGATGGATGTATTTACATTACGCCTCCATCAAAACACAGCCGCCGCAGCCGTAATTCGATCCCTCCAGCAAGTGCTCAAGAGCTGAACGCTTCAGAAACTCAGTCACCGCTGCGGGTCTGAGCAAGTAAATACGCCTTGTAAAGGAGTGTTTTAAAGACAGCGTATTCGGGTTTAACTGAGTGTTGTTATGTCTGACATGTGGAGCAGTCCAAGCATACTCGCGGGATAGTCAATACAGAAATTGAGCAATAAGAAGCGTTTAAAATACTCAAGTAACACTTGTTGCTGAGCTAGTTGGTGCATAGTTCTATGTACAAACGTTAGCGCAAAATAAGACACATTCACAAGAAAGGTGGACAAGACAACGCTTGAAAATACACCCAACGAAGCGACCCGATCATTCGGCAGGGGGCCTGATGATTTCCAGGCAGTCTGTTTAACACATGCGTCCACTATAATGCAGCCATAGAGTGCAGCCAGATGCAACAGCGCCACTCGGTGGAATAAGTCCGGGGCTTACATTATGGTGAATGGAGGCAAATCTGCGCATTGGTGCTTTGGCTCAGTGGGTTAGCATAACGTTAAGTGGTCTCAATATTTGCAAACAAATTCTCCGCTTATTCATAGCTTCTCTTTTCCTGGTTTAAGCTCGAATTGTTTTTTTTACATTCTATACTGGTCAGATCGTGCTGCAGGGCGTGTGTCCTCCAGAACATAACAGCGTAGAAGCCAACACTCGCTCTGGAGATGACTTCGTGTGCTTGCGCGAAGTGCTACCGTTTTCTTCGTTAGTCACGATTATAGGGCGCTGATATGCCGCGCAATCGACGGTCACGCGATATTATTAAAATTACCGCAGGCTGCACCTGTATTCGGAAATGGTCTGTTTGAAGTTTTCATCGCTCGCGCGAACGTGCCGTTTTTGTGCACCTACCAGGCGTGTACACAAATCGTGTGCGCTATCTTCTGATGTTTGTTAGATCTAGCCCTTTTGAGCTAGTTTATGTGCGGCTTGTTGTAGGTCTACAAGACATAAAGCTGTAATAGCCAAACAAACACAGAAACTGCTGTCATACATACAGACGCGTATTCATCGGGAATTTCAAAGTTGCAGCAGGTTCCCATGCTCTCAGCACACTCAGTGCTTACTTGGAGGCGATGAAAAAAGCTCCGGTGCACATCACGTTTTGATAGCACCGCTCTCCACAACGCTAGGATGAGCTGCGGCGGCAATAAACGTGCGTTACAGCAGCCCCTTGCTGAGGAAGCCGCAGTTGCACCCTGCTGGTCTGAGCATCCACTTCGTATGCAGAAGCTGCAGGAGGAATTTTAGACCTTCCATGTGCGTTAAAGCAAACCTTTGACCTTCTCAACCTTTGAGAGATTCGTTTGAACCAAGCCTAAAGATCTGAATGGAATTTTTTAGGAGCTCAGTAATGAATTGCAGAGCGATTTTGGAAACTGATCTTATCTGTGGCTTCTGAGCACATTGAACATATTGTCTATTATAGCGCATTGAGCCATACAGATAGCGTAGTTGGGACGGCTGAACACAACACGAATTGTTACGCAATGGATAACACACACGCGCGCACTCACATACACACACGCGTACACTCATTCACTCCCTCCCTCCCTCCCTCCCTCACTCACTCACTCACTCACTGACTCACTCACTCACTCACTCACTCACTCACTCACTCACTCACTCACTCACTCACTCACTCACTCACTCACTCACTCACTCACGGCAGTCGCAAACGCTGGGGGAGAATTAGCGGGAAATATACATACTGATGCTCTTTACCGAGGATAACTCCTAGCGCCATTTTATTCCATCATAATCTTCTTCTTCATCATCATTAACCTGTCTACTGCAGGGCAAAAGCCTCTCCGGTACTTCTCCAATTAACCCGGTCTTGTGCCAGCTGAGCCCGACGCTGCCTCTAATTTTCTTACAACGCTGCCTTACGTACCGCGAGCGCCGAAAGGGTTTGCCATGCTACCTCGATGTAGCGGGTTTCCTTTTACATTGCTGGGCACGTTAAGCTGGGATTACATGTCTGTGACGCCAGCCCCCTTATAGGAACTGTTCTCCGCTCTTCTCTCTTGAATTCCTTCTACCCCAAAAATACACGACACACCAACCACTCTGCTCTTGGACAACAACCTCGGAGAATCGGCTCACCAACTTCGAGATCCTGCTGATCTTCTGGTACGAGCACAGGCACGCATATGAGATCATTCTTCCACACGCTGAATATTGAAGGGTATGAGTCGCGTCAGAAGTAGACAAACACAGATCTCTGAAGCAAATCCCGCCGGCATCATATGGTTTGGAAACTTGAAAGTGCATTACAAACCACGTACATGCTAGTGAAACGCTCACACGTGCATCCAGCGTGTCTCTCGAATTCTAGAAAGTGACGCGTCAGTGCCCTTTTCTCGAAGATCCATGCTGTACTTGCTTTCGGCGCCACCTGCACTTCCCAGATAGCACAGTTCCTACAGCGAAGCGCACGGGATTTAAGGCTTTGCGCTGCTGTAGCTATTGAGCACCAAGCTACCATATTCGTCTTCGCAGGGCACGCTAAATACGCAGCGACCTTCGGCATTAACGGCATCACTGAGCAGCATCGATTCAGTGGCGACATCTTGAGGATGCAAACTTCAATTTTAGGTGCGCCTCTACCCCCTAAAGGAAATGTGCTTTTTCAGCTACCCAGAAGATATCAAGTGTTGACGTTTCGCTTCGAACTCACCGACCACAAGCGCACTGGCGTGCGAGCAACGGTCCCGCCGATTCTGGTATTTTTAATTCTCCCGTTTTTATTTCAATCCGAGCAATCGCTTCGCCCTTTAAGTTGTTACGCAAACTGGTGGAATTGCGGGCATTACAAGGGAGCTCTGAAGAGTTTAGTGTAACGATAACCGCGACGCAATTGGATTTGCAGTGGAAGTCGGTGAGTGCGACGCCGTGCCCTTGGAAGAAGTGATTGTGACGTGTCTCTTTGTGATCGGGTTGGAGGGGTTTACTCGGTCTGGATGCATTGGCCTAAATAATGTTATTATGTTTTATTTCCTCCCTATGTAGCGGCGAAAATATTCCTTATTTCTTTGAAACAAAGCATATGCATTCTCGGTGGCAAAAGTGCGAGAGAATTGACTGCGCCCAGATTTCGGGACATTTGTGCTTAGCGGTACAATTGTCCACGTGAGCACGAAAAACGGGCTGGCGCATTTTTAAATCTCGCAGAATCTAATTTCCCCTGAATCACGTGCACGATACGGATCAGTACGAAACGAAATTCCGCAGCTACTGCAACCTCAAGTGATCACTTCGCAACTAACTTTTCAAGCATTTATCAGCCTGTTTCTTTCTTTTTTATTTATTTGAAAATTGATCTAAAATGTTTCCCACAAATATAGCAAAGAGCATGTACTTCGCTGTGCAGACTCATCTCATATCTTGTTCTTGAGTGTTTCGTTATCTTTGTTTCTGTTGCTGTTATTTAAAATCACGCGACTGTAAAATCATCGTTTCATTTTACCCTTCCCTTCCCGTTTCTAAAGGAGGTGCCTAGATTGACCAGTAACTCGGAAGCTGTAGTGATGAATGTGGCGACAGTGTATTTCACGCGTCTGCAGATTAACTAAACGCAGGCTACTCCGCGAACTTTTCAAATGTAACAAAATGTTTCGCTTCTTTTTCTCATCAACATCATTTAACGTCTGAACAACGTTAAGTTAGGCGATTCATAAGGTTTTAATTATTAATTAGGTAAGGATGACGCGTTTAATTCCTTCTTGACTTTCTCACGTGCCTTTCTGTCATCTCACACACCTACTGCGTGACACTTAGGAAGCTTGACATTTGGGAAAGTTAGGTGCCACGACTTCAGTCGAATTTATTCGCTGTGTGTATGCTGAATTGTGGCGGCTTCAACGCTTCGGCAACACCGTGGTCGGCATCACTGTCCGTAATGAGGCGTCTTGCGTGCAGTCTCACGAAATTCCTGACAGAGGGCAGCACCAGCAAGACCCAGATTCTAGCGAGCCGAGTCACCTCCGGACACGTGTGCTCGAAAGCATGAACACGCTGATGCAAAAAAGAAACCGAGGACGGTGCCGACGAGGAGGTCTTCATGAATTTCCAGCTAGTGTTGACACAGCACAACACTGCTGAGAACGCCGCCCTCAGCGACATGAAGGAGGCTGCGCAGAAAATGCAGTGAGATAAATCAGTAACGAAGCCGAAGCAGAGCAACGCATGGAAAAGGTAAAAAGAACGGGCAACAACCGTAAAGCCTGTATAGGAGCCGTCTTAACCGCTCCTATAGCTACAGGCTCGCCGGTGGACAGGACTACAGCATGGCAACGGTTTTCGACACAGACAGCCTGTTTGGGCTCAGTTCGGCCGCCCGTAATTGACACCATCGGTTCCTCGACACAGGGTGTGCGCATCCAACCCGATGACACTCCTCGTGATTCGATCAGGCATTCCGACGTGCAGGGAACAATGCCTGTGTGTAGACGGCGATGCTCCCGGGTCGAGAACCCCGCTGCAGAGGGGCTCGTTCTTTCAGAGAGAAGACTTGCACGTGCCTCGCATGTTTTGCCCCTGTTGTGCTCATTTCCTCGTCTTCTCTTGTTTTCGCAACGGAAGCAGACTCTCCAATCCAACAGCACAGTTGCGTGCTAGAGCGAGCTTTGGAATAGCAACGGATGTTAGCAATTACGTGACATGGAACCAACCAGAAAGCGACAAGCACATTCGGGTATTCTAGAGTCCTAGTCCAGAAAAGAAGCAGCAAACGCGTCGGACTATTTTGGTGGATGAAAATATGAGCCCTGAACACCAACCGGCCGCGAATATTGATCAAGGCACTCGATATAATGGTCGCACCTCAGGTGTAAGATTGGCCACGCTGGCATGAGTCCGTTGGTATAAAACGGCAGGCATACCGTTTAATGCAATGCCCTTATGTAATACCCTCTTATGTAATACCCTGTGAAGGGTTCTTAAGGAATCAATAATGATGATGATGATGGTTAATAACGCTTCGGTGGCCCGTAAGCCCCCTCGAGGGGTCGGTGCTGAGTAACGTTCGATACAATGGCGTCATTAATACTAGGTTCTGATTTCTCGCGCCGACTACACACAATGCCGGAAAAACCACTTTTTTTTTTGTTGCACATGCTACCCCCACAGCTTGCTTTTGACAGTTTTAAAAAAACAATTACGTTGTAACTTACATTCCTTCCATGACAGCGATTCCATCTCTTTGTTGAGCGCCGAAAACAGAAAATTACTGCAGCTCCGGAGCGGGAATCATTTTCCCAATTTGCGATTGAGATCAAAACCGAATTCGATTTGAGGATACCTCTGAACAGTTTCACCAAGAATGTGGAAGATCAATGGTTTTAGTCCGAAAGCACTAGTCCGGAGGTTCAGAGCCTGCCAAATCGTCGCCTTCTTGTCCGGCTGGGAGCGCGAGCCTACCGCCTAGCTTGGCGTAACGCGAACGCTCCGCCCCGCGGCACTGCCCGCTCACCATCACAAATCCTAGCACACATACGTGTTTTCAGACCAATTCGAACGTAGTAAATATTCTCGGTAGTTTTTTTCACAAGTTCACCGATGCGTACCCCGTGGGTAGCCAGCATCAAAGAATAATAAGGGAAGGGATAAAGGAGGGAGTGAAAAAAGAAAGGAAGAGAGAGGTGCCGTAGAGGAGGGCTGCAGAACAATTTCGACCACCTGGGGATTTTTAACATGCACTGACATCGCACAGCGCACGGGCGGCTTAGCGTTTTTCCTCCATAAAAACGCAGCTGCCGCGTTCGGGTTCGAGCCCGGGAGCTCCGGATCAGTAGTCGAGCGCCCTAACCACTGAGCCACCGCGGCGGGTCAGCATCAAAGGCGGTGAAAAAGTATTTCCGTGACAAGCACCGCAATTTCACTTTGTTTTTTTTTGTTTTTTATGAAGACCTTAGCTGAACAAAAAAGAAAGCACGCGGACCTGGAGCGAAGCTGAGATGCACCGTGCTCAACATGACGCAAATCTGCAAGAAACTGGTGCATGAAATGCTATGATGCAATTTTTTTTCGGCGGTGGGGGGGTGGGGGGGGGGCTGCATGACAAGAAAAACACACGTAATAAAAGAACTTCGCTCAAATCGCAAGTGAAGGGTAAAATAGTTAAAAGAGACACGCGACAGCAACGTTGTTAAGTACAGAAGCATCCACTGCGGTGCGGTTTACTCCAGGTCAAGCTCGGCCTTTACTTTGCATAACATAGAGAAGCAAAGGGGTGCAGTTACGAGAACTATACTTTGCCCAAAACAGTACTTTGAGGTACACCTCTCTCTTTTCACTTCTATGTCATTCAAGCACGTGTACGTAAAAGTGCGGACCATAATTTATTGATAACATATTCATACGTTCTAAAAACCATCTCTTCGAATATTTAACGCTCATTGAGCGGGACTTATTAGGCCGGACGCTCATTGGGCGGTCTAATGATAAAACTAATTGACAGGACAGCCTATTTGATGCCACAGTGCATGCAGCCATTTTCAGGATTCTGTGCCACCAAAACATCGAATTTATCTTTGTTTTTGAACGCTGTACAAAACGCACCGCTTCACTTTTTTACCAGTTCAATCACCAATACGCATGTCCCCCTCGTCTCTGTGAATGTCATGTTATCATATACCACTGAGAACGGGGATAAAGTCACTTACCCGACAGCGACTCGACGACGCACTGTTCTCCAGCACCTTCATTTGAATTCAAGCAATCAAGGTTACCACTGCAGAGTTTCAGCCCAGGTGTACGGCGTCACCGGACTTTAAAAAAGTAGCATTCGTACTCTACTTTCTAATACGCAGTCAGCGTATATTCGCACCACACCTCGATTACCCAGTTCGAATCCATCTGTCAAAAGGAAATCTGTCGGACTTGTCGGCGGGTAATATGCCCTGAATCCTATTTAGCGCAAACAGTTTATGAGAATTTCATATTTTCAGCAACACATACACACAAAAAATATCCGTTGACTAATATTTTAGGTACAAAGCATTTGGTAGCTCACACGGCAATTTTTTACGGCTGGATTAAATATTGATACACTTGTTCTTTAAAATAAGTAACTGAAAAGCACCTGTTCCCTAGAAAATACACCCATGCACAAATAGTGGTTAATTCAATCATACAATTGTAATGAAAGCAGAGAACAAGCAATGGCTTAAGGTAAATTTAATAATTCCGAAACGCAAGCAAGCCTTGAAGAGAAGAAAAATGCTTTAACAGAAACAAATAAAGGGTACAGAACAGGTGCAACAGGGCAGAAAACTGA
>NC_135503.1:88609512-88762012 GCF_052857255.1 Amblyomma americanum | reverse complement strand
CTGTAAGTTCTGCAGCGTAACAAAAGAAGAACAAGAAAAAGCTAACAGATATGACTCGTAAAACAAAGCAACGACGAAGCCCGTTTTTTTTTTTTTTGAAGCACGGATAAATGCACATCCCATGTGGGGAAAGTTGGGCAGCACAGTTTCGCATTCCGTGTGAAGGCACACAATGGGTTGTTGACAGAGAAAACGACCAGGGAACAGTCGTGGAAGAGCGAGATAGCGGAGCTGGGTACATAAAGGGTCTAGTTCGCGGAAGCTGGAAAGCTCGGCAGGGCCGGCGAGTGTTCCTGGAGTTTCTTTTCATGGGTTCCACGGGATTCGGCTCCCGCCTGGCTGGCGCTGCGGCTATCGCCAGTCCACGGACCGTCACTTGACTGGGGATCAGCACTGCTCCATTCATTACTGGTTAGTTATAGCGAGATGCACTTTGAAAATAGGATCGTGACACAAAATGAAGCTTTCATCTTCGCAGCTCGTTTCTAGGGGCTGCCGGCCCCTACAAAGGGAAATGCGTATTTAGATGAGGTCCTTATGTCGCGCAACGCTGAATTCAGTTGCCTGTTGTTCAAAGGTAAGAGAGAGAAATATGTAAAGAAATTGATTGCAATATTTAAGCTTGGCAGCGCAGGAATGCGTGGATAGACTGAATGAGCTCGTGTCCAGCTACACAGAAGAGCACTGTAATTAATTATATCGCAAACCCTAAAGTAGACGTGCTGTATGAAAACAAAATGTAAAAGTAAAGTCTTATATCGTGATTGGAGCAGTAGCTACATGTAGTGAGTGACTTTACGCCGATGTCTGCTGCAAAGGTGATAAAAATGAGCAAAAAACGTGAGTTTTTAAAACTGTCAATACGAATCAAGTGGCAATTCCAAGCACGTAGCATCATTTGCTCAGTAGAGTATCTTGCGAAAACAATTGTCCCTACACTGCTTAGACTTTCTTTTCATTTTGTGTGGAACACTATTACGAATGCATTCGAGGAAATGCGGCATCCGAGATGTGAGCACGAAGGTGGATGCACGAAAAGGCGTTCAGCCAAAGACGACGCGTCGGCGTTTATTAGAAGGCAAATAGCGTGTGTCAGTCAGCCTAGAATTACGGCTATAGGGTTCGATGGAGAAAAGAAACGTATTGCATAATATGTTCCAAACTATTTAGGACCTATTTAGGTTAAATTATTGTTTCATTTGCACCTGCCCATGCAGACCAGGAAAGGATATTCTGGTTGCGACAAACTTATGGACGTTTACAGCTTCGACAATGAATGCGACGCCTAGCGTGTGCCAAGTTTGCAGTGCAAAGATGTTCGAGTTTTTTTTTTTTTTTTGAAGCGATGTTTATTGCCTCAGGGCATAAAAACTATGAAGTTAGAGATGAGTAAGATGCTTAAATAAATGAAAAAAGGTGGGCTGGAAAAATAGCAAAGCAGATTTCATTCGGGAAATGAGTGCAAGTCTTTAATTTCTTTCATCCTTCACAAAGACACCCTGTTTATCCGATAAAAGCGTTGAAAACTGCCGAAAAATGCTCCGTCTTGGTTTCAGATCATGGAAAGTAAGCCCGTTGATTCTTAGATCACCAGTCGGAAAACGCTGACAAGTCAGATTGTAATAAATAAAGTTAAAATATTTGAAGGAAAATGGAAGTTTTTGAAGATCGACAAGAATTATTGACAAGCGAAGCGGACATTGGGAAGGGTAGAGACCATGGTGATGTGCTCCGGATTAATTTCGACCCACTTAAGTTTATTTACGTGCACTGACAATGAGCAGACCGCGAGCGCACTTGAATATTGTTTCCACCACATTGTCACTACACAAGCCGGATTCAGTGCCGAAACCTGCTGTTGAGGAGTCGAAAGCGAACCACACGGCCGCGTGGGCTCGTTCAGATCATTGACGTTGAAAAATCAAGTGCAACCACTTACCTATTTGCACGGAAGCGAGTTCTGGCGCTGGAAAGCAACAACACTATTAAGAATATTTTAGAATGATGGTGCCCGCACGGCACTGAGAATGTTTGTAGACTGAAGTCTAAAGCACGTGGCCAAAGCAGCATAGAGACATGAGCATGGACATCAGCATATACACGGTGAGGGAGTAGTAGGAAGCTTTCCTTGCGTCGTTTGCCGCTGCGCCCATGAATGACACGAGCGATCGCCGACTAAACATCAATATTTTGTTTTCTTGCTTCTTATACTTAGTACTCAGATTGGTCGACATGACCTCTAGCTTCCCCCAATCCGCATGGTTTATAATGCGCTCTTTACGTGGTGAAGCTGACTGTTAGCTGCATGGCACGCCGTAGCAGGAGAGCTCTGAATCAACTACAACCACCTGTCCTCTAAAGTGCCCAGACGTCGGTCATTTCGCCTGCATAGAAATAAAGCAATATGACTGTTTGGGTCCGAGTGCATTAGAAGGGAGTTTGCGAGAACTGAGGGCAGGCTTTTTTCGCCTTTTGGTCACAAATTAAGACCTAACTACGCCAGCCTTTGGAGGTTGCATGTGCAGACTTGTGTACATTGCGAATGCGCAGCTTTTACTATCTTTACTCTGATGCTGACTATGATTTCTTTTTTTTTCGCAAGAACTTAGCCCTCTTTACATCGCAATGCTTGTGATTTCGTATGTTCGCTAGAGAAAACGGTAAATGATATTTCTCAAAATAGCAAGCGTAGTATTAAGTCCTCCCACTAGCTCAATTAAGTAGGCCAATTTTTCTCATCTGTATTAATACGATTTTTTTGCTGCCTTTTTCGCGACAGGTGCATCATAGAAGAAAATGTATGTGACTCGGTAATCACTCGATAATTATACCACAAATTCCTATAAGGTTCTTTGCTACAATTTCGGCGTATTGTTCCACTCAGTGCGAAATTTCGTAAATATTCGTTGGTATTTTGAGTTACAAACATGACTATTGATCCTCCTTGAGGCATTCAGAGGTGGCTGAGAAGAAAAAAAATTGTGTATAGAAATGGCGAGAGGTACTCGAAAAGGCTAACCTATTCCACTTTATCTTAATTAATGAAGGTTCGTAAAGCTATCTATGGGAGAAAAAATTGTCCATGTAATCAATTGATGAGATGAAAAACGAGGGAGTAAGGTGACGCATGACACACACAAAAAAAGGTTTAATAACATCGTCCTCTATCATTTTTGCTTTAGACTGATTAAAAACCATAGCCAGTTGTGTTTTTGGAAGTTACCGTTACGCCACGTGTCATAAGTTTGAAGTTTGAGATTAGGCGAAGAAATCTGCACCTATATCTTTATAATCTCGTTTCCTTAACACTCGCATTTGTGTCGATGCTCCCTTGTTATTCTAAGTTATGACATTATGCGTGCAACGTGGTTACCCTGTCACGTTTAGCTAATCAGCGCGATGAAGCGCTATACTATGCTCCGCTTTATCATTTTGTACGTAATTTTTGACGCTCGCTATAAAGAAGTGTAGTAGTTACTTTTTTTCGGTCGTGTTAAGTTAGGCGGTCATCTAGTTAGAGGACACGCGAATATCGGGCTCTTTAGAGCAACGGAATATAAAAAGAAGCTAATAACAAGGCGGTGGAGAATGGCGAATATGAAGGACATGCAAAAAGTTTGCGCAGCTAGCACATAAAATTTTTCACGGTGACGTGAAAGGCCAGCGGGGTGCAGAAAGAATAAGATGAGAAAATACACTAGGGGGAGAAAATGACCGGGCGTATGCTATGCGACGTGGTTTTATAGCAGGAGCGCGAAAGTATCGGTGAAGGGATAGGCGCTGAGCAGGGCGTGTCAGAAGCGAAAGAATAGAGAGACAGGCTCTCGGGATGTGTCCGTCATAAGTGCAGTGGCTACGCACCCCAACTTCCGCCGTATATATTGCGCCCGCAACGAGGCAGTGCAGACGCCGAGATGAAGAGGAGACTCGCGTCTGGGATTCGTCTCCGCTTTGCTGCTAATTTAGCGCTCTCATCACGTCCATCTGGTGGCTGTAATACCCCTAGGTGCTGGTCGCTTGGTACCAGTGTTTATCGCAATGCCTTCCTGTGCTGAACTGTATTAATGCGATAGCATTAAAAAGCTCATGTTAAAGAAAAGCCGGCGTCATCGTTATGGATCGTGAGCAAACAATCAATGAAAAATCCCCAGAGAAGCAACCCATTGTGCCAGGTGGCAGTTAAATTAATTATAGGTCGAGAGGGTTGCTCGGGAAGAGAAAATTGGACCGCACAAGCCACATCGGTGGCAACACCTACCATCGCAGGGCACTGCCGCATTCCTCAACCGCTGCACCGCTGAGCCAAAAGTGGTATGTGAACTCCCAGGGTTTCTTTTTATGTACAGTCTACAATGACCAATTCCCCATATTCAATATAAGCTTTAACCCGTTAATGCTATCTCGTCATACTCTCTAAGCGGAGCTCTTGTGTCCCCTTCTATTTTTTTCAGTGGCTGTTGGTAGTCTATACGTAACTGTCTACTTAAGATCGAATGAATGCAGGTCTATGGAGTGCCTATATGCCCTGTCCGATCAATGTGTAAGAACTTAAATCAATAGGATATCTGTACAAATCCTATCAACGAACGCCTACAGAGAATTTATTCCATAAAAATCGACGGACTCTCACAGAAAAAAAAAGTACTAAAATTGTGAGCCTTCATGTTTATGCTTACCTGCAGGAAAAATATAGAACGTTGCTACAGGGAGTATGCAGATTTTATTACCTGAAGTCAACAGACAGGTCATAGAAAATCAAAAGAAATTTGCGCGAAGCCTCGCTTTAGTTCTTTTGCCACAATGATACGAAACGCCGGTGCCATTGAATGTCGCTCCGACGTTTTGTTATCTTCAAACTTGCCACAGAATAAAGCGCGGCCAACAGCGACCGAAATTCACATACCAAAGACTGCGAATTATGTGCACGGCTGTCAATGTGCCCGGGTTACTTTCCTTTTGGTGTTACAACAATTCTTGCTTTATCAGCTTCCGGCAAGGGTTTGATTCCAAAGAATTATTCGGCGTGTTCTCCACCAGTATACTACATTCCCATACCAGGGAGAAACGATGAAGAACAGCAAAGAGGGATTTAAAAATTTCAAATATTATACTTAGTTCACCCAGTGCCAAGTCATGTGGCTGTACACAGTGCAAATACTTTGGTTTGTTCGGGCCTTGTTATGTTGGCGCCCGATGAAAGTTAAACGTTCCTGTTATCGTTGCCTTTTAAGACGCGCAGCCGGTTTCCAACTAATTACTGTACACCATGCGTAAATGTTTCGCTTTATATATAGTTTGCACATTAGTGAAGAATCGTTTCTTTAGTTAGGAAACTACGCTGGCTTGCAACTAATTGCAGCCACGCCGTGGCTGCGCCGCCGCCGTCACGTGCCGCCGCCACGGTCACATGCCATCGCCACTCTGAAGGCTCCAAATGCTACCGTAATGTAGCTATCACTACAGAAAAACTGCCTGTCATCAAAAGATCAAATAGGCGCTGTTACTCTTTGACGGTGCGTTTTTTATCTCAATTCTTCGACATTTTCAAACTGCAATGGGCTTTCGCGAACTACCGCACCCGCTGTTGAATCAGCGGGTGAGAACCGGACGGCTGGTGAAAAGTTCGTCTGCGCACATCACTGCTTTGTTGCTTTTTCAACACCAGGGGCCCGGGCCGTCAGCAAATTTATTTCATGATCTCTTCCTTCGAGAACACTCTTATGCTGCATGGGGCTGGGTTGTGACACTTTTCTTTTAAAAAATCTAAAAACGCAAAAAAACTGATCTCATAAGATGTCTCACCAGCTCCAAGGGAACTAAGATTCGGTCTTTTCGCGTTCAGAGATGGCCGCACTTGAGCACCTCACTGAAAAAAAAGTGAATTTTATTGCACTCTAGTGTTGTAAAGCCTACCGCGGCATGAGAGTAGTTGCGTACTTGTTCGTCTGCGCGCCCAACGTGAAACAGTTTGCTCTAGATGGCCATCCTTCGCGGTCGCACTTCGCAAGGAAGCGAAATTTCGGGATAAGAAACATCTAAACATCGACAGTGATCTCGAACATCGTGGAACCAGTTTCGCAGACCTGCAATAATTCCAGAGATGTCTGGTTACATCTCGCGTGACTAAGTCGTAAAACAGCGCGTTCCCGGCGATAATAAACAACTTAACCGAAGCAGACAGAAAACAAACAACATATTTAGACACGCCTCACGCTGTCTGCAACCCAAGTATGCTTGGAGCATATCAGAATGTAGGATCAAGAATGAAAAGAAGGAATTTTGTGTATAGGTAGGAGGCGAAACCATATGTTCGATGTGCATACTATGGAAGAGAGACTACACTGTAAAAACGAACATGCCTATATGGGAGTAAAAATAAATTAAGCTGTCCTCTAGCGCATTCGTTTATAAAACGGAGTGTGCTACAAGACAGTTTACTCCCTTGTTACTCTTTTCTGTTTACAGTGCATGAGGAAACGAGAGACGAAGTAGAGAAGTTTTTGACCGATAACTGCCATTGCCAGTGCGGAGATATTTCTTTTCTCTTGGCAAAAACCCTCGTTAGTAGGCCGCATTATGGAAACACTTAAAACTGTCGTACATTTCGCGACTCTAAATTACATCAGAGTCTTCCTTAATTTGCTTTGGTTTGTTTTATGGGGGTTTAACGTCCCAAAGCGACTCAGGCTATGAGAGACGCCGTAGTGAAGGGCTCCGGGAATTTCGACCACCTGGGGTTCTTTAACGTGCACTGACATCGCACAGTACACGGGCCTCTAGAATTTCGCCTCCATCGAAATTCGACCCCCGCGGCCGGGATCGAACCCGCGTCTTTCGGGCCAGCAGCCGAGCGCCATAACCACTCAGCCACCGCGGCGGCACTTCCTTAATTTACTGAATTCGCCGTTGCTGCCTTTACGATAAGGACACATATAAGGAAGTACTCAATACAAATTGTTAAACGTTAGTTATACTTCTAACTGGCCCCAGTAAATGCACAACGAAGGCTAGGTCAATCCTAGTGCACTACTGGCACTGATTTCGCTGACCTTCGGAAGGTAAGTCACGCAGCGCGTATAATGCACTCGATCTAAGAGAGAATAGACAGCACTCAGCCTCAATGCAGCGTCTGTTGGCGACTTTCTTGCTTAGTAACGCACATCATGACACGGCACTCGGAAGCGCAAAATACTTCAGGCTTCCGTTTCGAGCCAGGTAGCGCCAAGACGTTATTAAAACCCTATTCGTTTGCCCAGGTCAACAGTTAACTTGTGTTTTTGTCCTTTTTTTTTCTCGTTAGCAATAAACTTTGAAGTTACCTTTTTGTGACCTAATTAATATCCACGAAACTTTAAAACGTACACGTTCAATGCCACCTAAGCTAAAATTCTACACCTGCCAGACAGGACCCGCCGGTGGTGTGAGTACAAAGCCTTGATTCAACGTTGCACGGAGGAAGAGGTAAGAAAGCAAAAAATTGAGAAATGCAGTTCAGTACAATTGAGTGATGCCACTCACTGACTTTCATACCGGCACCATTGGCCAATACTTACAAGCCGAGCAATGGAGGAAGTCCCATAAATGTTTCTGGTAAATGGCTCGAAAATAATAACTCCGCTCACAATTCTGGAGTTACATGTAATCTATAGAAAGCTCAATCCAAGATATTTAACTGCTATACATTCTTATTTGGACATCACGATTACTCAAAAGCGTCGGAAAAGGGTGTCATGCGCAGCGCTTGAAATAGGATCCTATTGATATTTAAAATTAAGATTGGAGAGATATATTAGCTATTAGCTATTAGCTTGATTCAACGTTTCACGGAGGAAAAGGTAAGAAAGCAAGAAATTGAGAAATGCAGTTCAGTACAATTGAGTGATGCCACTCACTGACTTTCATACCGGCACCATTGGCCAATGCTTACAAGCCGAGCAATGGAGGAAGTCCCATAAATGTTTCTGGTAAATGGCCCGAAAATAATAACTCCGCTCACAGTTCTGGAGTTACATGTAATCTATAGAAAACTCAATCCAAGATATTTAACTGCTATACATTCTTATTTGGACATCACGATTACTCAAAAGCGTCGGAAAAGGGTGTCATGCGCAGCGCTTGAAATAGGATCCTATTGATATTTAAAATTAAGATTGGAGAGATATATTAGCTATTAGCTATTAGCTTGATTCAACGTTTCACGGAGGAAAAGGTAAGAAAGCAAGAAATTGAGAAATGCAGTTCAGTACAATTGAGTGATGCCACTCACTGACTTTCATACCGGCACCATTGGCCAATGCTTACAAGCCGAGCAATGGAGGAAGTCCCATAAATGTTTCTGGTAAATGGCCCGAAAATAATAACTCCGCTCACAGTTCTGGAGTTACATGTAATCTATAGAAAACTCAATCCAAGATATTTAACTGCTATACATTCTTATTTGGACATCACGATTACTCAAAAGCGTCGGAAAAGGGTGTCATGCGCAGCGCTTGAAATAGGATCCTATTGATATTTAAAATTAAGATTGGAGAGATATATTAGCGTTAAGAGCACCGCATAAGCTCTATGTTTGCTTTTAATGTCGGAAATAAGTTTTTGAATAATTTTAACCTTTTTAAACTCTTTTTATTGCTGTAAAGTCTTATTTCTACTACGTAACATTATTAGAACTCAAAAAATAATTATACAACATTACTCTCATGTCATATGCCACACGCAGACGTGGTTGTGCCCAGCTCTATAAAAATCACCCTCGTAGCGAAAATAAAAATGCGTTTGGGGATTCGTCCTCTCACAGTATTTATTTTCTGCTTCGATCCTACAGCTTATCTTTAAAAAGTGGCGTGACCACAGTGCTGATGCAGGTTAAGATAAAATTGTAAAAATTTGCATGGGCCAATGCTCTTCACTACATTCTAAGCCCAAATGACAGGGCACTTTTCTTAGACGTTTTGACGACGGCCTCTTCGCGCACGGCACTAGATTGAGCCACGCCGCAACAATAAAGGCTTCCGCGAATTTTTATGAAACGCAGAATTTGTCGATGCAACTTCCAAAGCTTGTAAAAAAGAAAACTAGCGCCGTCACATGGATGAATATCCTACATAAAAAACCTGAAAAAAAAACGGGGAGGAAATGTTGTGGATGAAACAGTAACATGTATTTTTCTAGGCGTAAAGGAAGAAAATCCTAGTAAAAACTGCGGCTTTTCATGGTATTTACCATTCTTTTGCAAAATGAAAAGTTCAGTAAAGTGGCATTCCAGAAGATCTTCTCCTTTTAAAATGAACAATAATTTGCCGCAGACGACATTGAAATTAGGCCAGCCTTAAGCTCGCTTCGTATCCTGAAAGAGAGCATGTATTCTCTATGGGTGACCACACTGGTGAGACTTGTCAAAGTCGCTAATAGGAAAATCGCTGAATCATGCATTTTCTAGGTCCCGCGTGAAATGCCTGCCTTTGTTCTATGTTAATTTGATCGCATTTATTTTGCTCCAAAAAGAAAGGATCTGAGTAATGAGCGGATATGACAAAACAAGACCACAATAACAAAAGATAAGCACTATAACTGGAGATTACACCCGTGGTAACAGGGTTGTTCAGCCCTAGCTTTTTTTCTTCGTGCTTTTGCAGTTGTTGCATTTGCCACACATGCGTATGCGATTGTCACATTCTCGCTACGGCAAGCTAGGTTAGCTATGCGGTGAATTTTGGGAATGAAAGAGAAAAGGGCTCACGGCACAAGGTGGTCACGTGATTGCGCCCTGTGTAACGGGTCCGGTCACGCCTGAATGCAGTGGCTCCCGACGGTCACAACTTCTACGTTTAGGCAGGGAGCGTTAGCCTTAACAGCAAGCGCTGTGAAACAGATTGCCCTCACTGGCTCGAAATCTTAGCTAATATTCGCCGCTGAATACTGCCCTTGTATGGAGCCATTGAATTTTTGTCTTAGCCAAATTTACGCACGGCACCCTGTAAGAATCATTGCCCCAGGTATCGCAACAGCCTAATCGACAATATTGCAGCTACTTAAGTAGAATTTCGTAGGCGCTTAACAGGTTCTCTGAGTAAAAGGTACATTTTTTCACAATATGCAAGGTGCTGTCGCTCACCTTGGCTTGGTTATGTTGAAGTTTTCTTATTTCCGATTTCCCAGCCCCTTTATCAATGCCAGCTCTGCAAGTTCTGTTTTTATCTTAATGCAGCGAAAATAATAACCACAACGCACGAAACCTCACGAATCGTGTAGTGACGTCAGGACAGCAACGTTGCGGGCAACGTTCTATTGAGGGTCGTAATAACTTACGCAAGAGCCTTCACCTAATTCCTGTCAGACGTAAATGAGCGCAGCCGAACCATCGCACCTTGTCTAGTCGATACACTGAGTGTCGCTCCAGGCAAGTCATCTGATACAGACATGCCCAGCAGGGAAACAGCCTTCAGTCCTCAGAAGGGGGGCATCATCTTGAGATTACGTTGGGGCCAGTATCACGGAGTTGCACGCAATACAAGCGACAATAACAAGCAAGCGACAGCGGTGGGTGTACACCTCGGTGACAACGCGCAAAGGCCAGTGCCGTAGAAAATAGGCGACGATGCCTTTCTATACAAGCATGGATGCAAGGCCACTTTCGTAAACGTCCACACGCACGAGCGGCCACGCTACATCCTGCCAATTGTCATTCCTTCAACCGATTATTTGGCGATCGGCGTTTAAACGCCGATCGCCGATTCTTTCTCAGAGAATAGATACGAATTTTCTGAATTCTGGTTAAAACAGTTTGCCACTGAAGGCCAAAATGTTGAGAGATGGATGACACTGATAGATGAAAGGTGACATAATTCCTCCTAAAGCCTCCTACGCGACCTTTGGGGATAATAAGCATTCCCATTCTTTGTGTTTGTTACTATGTATGCTTTGTGATCTTCGTGCTTCTAGTTGCACACAGCAGTCTCTGCGGATAATTTTCGGCTCCTTCTTGTTTCTTCACACGACAAAGGAAGGTGATGCAAGTGCCAATATCGGGAAAGAAGCCTGATCCACTAAATGACCAGCCAGTTGTTCTCCCAATCATCCTTTACAAACACCTTCAACACATGCTGCTTTCTAATCTGGCTAATTTTCTAGGGTCCGTAGAAGGAAATTCTCTGTGATCGATATTACAACTCGGCTTCCTCAAAACCTATTCATACGAATCTCATCTTGAATCCGTCATTAACTAGTTGCATCCCATTCATTTCATTCATTAGCCGACTACATGTCCACATATTTCACCCAAGCTTTCCATAAAGTCTGTTAGAACTTACTACTGCAAAAACTGAGGAAGCTTAACTTGAACCCGATAACTCTAATCCAGCTTAAAATTTTGCGCACCAACAGTTCACAGTTCGTTTCGTTCAACGACCTCACCTCGCGTCCAAACATGTTTCATTTTAGTGCTCCTCCTGGTTCTCTGCTGGGTGAGCTTCTTTTCGCAATTTTTATTAACGACCTTGCTTCCTGAATTAAATCTTCAGCATTCACTTCCTCATCGACGGCAGCGGAATAGCACGGGAAATAACTTATGCGATAGCAGTATATTAACGCTTCGGTCTTACCTCGAGTCTGTCTCAATCTGTTGCAAATCGTGGCTAATTGGCCCTAATGTTAGCAACCGCAAATTTATGGCTGTGTGTCGAGTGACTAATAATTGGCCCTAGTTTCACAGTAACGGCATCATTTTAGACTCTATACACTGTTATAAATATATCGACGTTTATATTGCCAGCAACCTTGCTTTGACTACTCATATCGAACATGCGGTTAGTAAAGCAAACAAAACGCTGCGATATCTTTTCTTTCATTGCGACAGTATGCCTGCTCCAACAGTAGAAGACACTTATATTGGCTAAATTTGAGCACAAAGCGCCGATATGCGACTTTTTTTTTTTAGCAGAACTTAACGCCTTAATAGGAATATTTCAAAACTATTCTGTTCGATTTCTGCTTTCTAACTACAATACGACGGCAAGAATAACCACTATGAAAGCTATTCTTGGTCTACCAACTGTCCCATGTCGTCGCAGAGCACTTTTATTTTATTTTTTAACAATATATTTCACTCCACTTACCTGGAAGAATTCTTGTCCCCTTCCCAGTACCTGTCAGTTCGCAGAGATCAAGCTCATAAGGATGAAATACCAGTTTGCACAACTAAATCTTTCTTCAAGTTCATTTTATTCCGGTCATCCCAAACGCGAAATCACCTTTCTTAGCATCACTGGCATTGATTGATGATTCCATTTATTCTGTGATCCTTCAGGTAACTTTGTACACCTAGCAGCATTTTACATCATTATTTACATGCTGTTATGCTTCACTACAAATTTGTGTCAACACTGTTGTCTTTAACGCCTTGACTGCCATTACAGTGTTTTTAATTTCAATAATTAAGTATCCAAAAATAAATAAACAGAAATACAGCTGCACACGCCCTGGCGATAACAACAATGTTTCCGGAAAACACCACGATAGGATTTCACTAAAGCGTTCGTCTAGTTTGTACCAAACAAGATAAGACAGCTTAGAAGTGCTTAATACAGGGCAGATCTTGTCTTGAGGGCAATCGGGATTGCGAGAGCACCATTAAAAATCAGAAATTGCCATAGCCATAGGGTAGCATAGGCCACAATGGGCTCTTGTGAACGAGGCGCTAATGGAGTATGGTGGTGCAAAAGCGCGGGAAATAC
This sequence comes from Amblyomma americanum, assembly GCF_052857255.1. Lineage (NCBI taxonomy): Eukaryota > Metazoa > Arthropoda > Arachnida > Ixodida > Ixodidae > Amblyomma > Amblyomma americanum. The sequence goes on along the minus strand of NC_135503.1, from coordinate 88,749,281 downwards.
GAGACACGGAACCAGTCGCGCTTGAAACCGCCTGTTGAGCTGCACTGCACCTTGTCACGTTTTCGCCTTTACAAAAAAAGAAAACAATAAGGAAAGACGTCGTGCTCAAATAACACTGCCACCGCGTTCCGGAAGTGCTACCTGAAAAGAAACCCTGAACAGCAACAAAGAAGAAATAAATCTTTCCAGATTTTTCATCTCTCTCCGCCTTTACGTTGACATCTCTCGTGTGGCGCTACGCATGCCATTATGACTGCTTGACAGCACTCCTTTTTCGGAAGGTGAAGCGTGCAGACAGTGGCCCTGTCGTCTCAAGGTGCACAAAATATCACATTGCATCTGGGTTCAAAGTCCGAAGGCGTCATGAAGCGGTTTCAGACTTCACATCTACCCTTTTGTGAGCACGTTTAGTTTTGTTCTGCTCCTGGTCATTTTCGTCTTAATTGTTGTCCACTTCGGCTATTGCACATTAGCGAACCGAGCTCGTGTCCACTTAGCCTTCCGACCTATTTCCTCTTTCTTATCTGTACCCTCTTCTCATTGCCTCAAAATCAAAGACAATGCATAACGGGCAGAGCAGCCGGAAATAGCTTTTCAGGCACCGATGGCTTCAAAACATAAGAAAGATCCAGCGTGGTTTCGACTAGACTCGCGCATATTTAGATATGCCAAAGAGCTGTTACCTGAGCGCTTCCACTGTGACGCAAACTAGGTGGCTAACATGCCTTCAGACATTCGAACTAGCACCCAAGAGCGCGAGTCAAATTACACCTCGCCGGAAACCTAGCACATCATGTGGACCGTTTACGTATGCACGTACGTACGCACGTCTTGCGGTACCCGCACAACGTTACCGGCGTTGCGGAACTACCACAGAACGCAGTTAGCGCCCCGAAGTTTGCTTTTCTCTATACCTCGCATACGAGCTTCCTGCCCCCTTTCGTCTCCTGAAGCGCTCTGAGGAAATCAGTCTGCCGAGGTACTCAAGCGCTCACGGTGAGCCCAACACGGTGTGTGTTTGCGTCCGTACTGCCTACAATGCGCGTTCACGCAACCCGTTGCGTCGAGCAGAATTTCTTTCACCTCTGTCTTCTCATCTTCCTTTCTTTCTTTCTTTCTTTCTTTCTTTCTTTCTTTCTTTCTTTCTTTCTTTCTTTCTTTCTTTCTTTCTTTCTTTCTTTCTCTCTTTCTTTCCTTCTTTCTTTCTTTCTTTCTTTCTTTCTTCCTTCCTTCCTTCCTTCCTTCCTTCCTTCCTTCCTTCCTTCCTTCTTTCCTTTTTTTCTTTCCTTCGTTCTCTCTCTTTCTTTCTCTCTTTCTTTCTTTCTCTCTTCCTCTCTTTCTTCCTTTCTCTTTATTTCTTTCTCTCTTTCTCTATCTCTTGATTTCTTTCTTTTTCTTTCTCTCTTTCTTCCTTTCTTTCTTTCTCTCTTTCTTCCTTTCTTTCTTTTTCTCGTACTTTCTTTCTTCCTTTCTTTCTTTCCTTCTTTCTCTCTTTTTCTCTCTCTTTCTTCGCTTTCCAGTGCTCCACGTTTTGCCCTCTTTCGAAGTTCGTCGTTTTTTCTTCTTTTCCCTGTGACGACAACACCGGCAGACGCGCGAAAAATTCAGGGCACGCGTTCAACTGACAGAATTCGAGCCGCAGCAGAATAAGACATACCACAGTGGAGTGGGGCGCGATAGTCGCCAGCAATTATTGATTGGCGGCGCTCACTGAAGCGAGCACCGCACTATTTCGCTACAACATTCTCCGAGACCTTGTGTCTTTTTTTTCTTTTTCCTTCAGTGCTGTACCAGGCGACGTATGCTGTTTCGCTTTTCGTTCAGACACGGTTTCCATTGAAAAGGTGTGTACATGCGAGTTGAACATTTGCGGGCGACCGGGCAACATCGCCAACCGCGCCGGCCCATTTCTACAAGGGTGTGGCGGTGTTCGCGACGTTATAAACAGCTACGGCGTAATGAATGAACACTACTTTCTGCTGAGCAGTGAGGTAACAGAATTATTCATAAAGTATAAAGCGGCGACCGGATGAAGTGCTAAATGTTGCCAAGGCCAGCAAAATAAGGCCGGAATCCTTGCAGCTGAACGAGCTTTATGATTCCGGGGTTTCGCCTACAGCATTGTTATCATATGTCCACGCTACCGCGATGTTCGTCAAGCAGCTGCAGCCGATCTTACCGGCTGTTCGTAGCACCCGGCGCCTGGCATACTATGGCCGGCTGCGTCTTTTTATTTATACGCGATAGCTAGACAACACGTACACGCTTCATGCAACGAACTGAACTGTATTTTCCTTCTCTCTTTATTATCACACCATCCACAACCTCTCCACGCAAAGGGCAGCCAATTAGTTATTGCCTGATTAACTTAGTAAGGAATCGGTCTGGGCTAGTTGGTAAACAAGGTTTTACATCAAACAAGCTTGATTTAACGCAGGCATTTTGCGCACTTCAAAGCAACCCAATAAATATTTATTGAAATATTTCTGGCTTTAGAAAATTTCATGAAAATCACTTCAATTATTTATTTCTGTACATTAACCCGGGGTGCTGAGCGGTAGACAACAGGTCAACTTAGTTCTTTGTGCATTCGCTATTCTTTAAACCATACAGGTTTCATTTTAGCAAAAGGGATCTGGTTTGGTTTGGTTTGGTTTATGGGGGTTTAAAGTCCCAAAAGCGACTCAGGCTATAAGGGACGCCGTAGTGAAGGGCTTTGGAAATTTCGACCACCTGGGGTTCTTTAACGTGCACTGACATCGCACAGTACACGGCCCTCTAGAATTTCGCCTCCATCGAAATTCGTTCGCCGCGGCCGGTATCGAACCCGCGTCTTTCCGGCCAGGAGCCGAGCGCCATAACCACTCAGCCACCGCGGCGGCTCAAAAGAGATCTGTAATGAATGATGTACTGCTTGCGCTCAATGATGAGCGTGTGATAGCTTGCCTCGCATCGCTTCAATTACAGACTCGATGGGATTTTTTGTTCAGTGCATGTTCCCAATGCTTAATTTACGTATTTAGTTTCTACGCTGCCGCCAGGATAAATTAAACAACGCTAACAACGTAGCTTCTGTCGAATCGATACGAAGCGAAATGAGAAATCCGAGGTCAGGCAAATCAATGTTCGAAAGATTGCGGACGCCGATGCCAACCACGGCACGGAGTGCACATTTCATTAACCGCAAAGACCAATCCGGATCGAAAAGCAAAAAAGCATGCGTTTGAGCCCTCGGTCGCCAGATAATGCCAGCGAGCGATTACCTCGGCTCTAACCCGATACCATCGTGCCGAACACAGCAACGCACAAAGGGAAACCTCAGTCGACATTTGTGATCGTTTTGTCCCACGGGCGTCTTCTCAGCTTGCTCGCCGCATTCACCTCCCCGGGTCCCCGCCCAGGGTGAGCGAAAGGCGGAAATGGCCACGATAAGCCCGCGACCGGGCTGCTGCACTTCCTGGTCTTAGCTCCCCCCCCCCCCCCCCCACCCCGTCCAGCCTCCCCCCCCCCCCTCCGTGCACCTCTTCTTGGTCGGGTACAGGCAGCGGACGCCTGACAGACGCCTTGTTTTCCGACGCGACCAATTTGTCCCAGCCTTAGCGGAATGTCAGCGGTTCTTTCTGTCTCTTCACACTTCGGTGTTATTTGTTCTGTCCTGTCTCATGCGCATTTCGGCTCCGGGCCAACGACGCATCACCTCCACCCCCCCCCCCCCCCCCCCTTCTGCTCCTTTCCACTTTCGAATGGCAAAACAAACTGGTGATGACCTGAAAGAGGCCTGCTGCTCGGTCTCGAATCCGTGTATTTCTCTCTCTTCAGTCAGTAAGCGTTGCCACTGCTGTACCGCGTCGCCAAGCAGTGATGTATAACGAAATTCATTCATCTACAGTAAGCGCCTATATATGCGTTATTGGTATTTATAATTCTGATCTTATGATATCTTTCCACGCATGAGCTGCTCTTGCGATTTGCTCTTCTATTGACGTTTTAAACGAAATTATTCAAATTTTGATTCTATGCTCCATCTTTTGTAAGCTATTAACTTGATGTATTTTAAGATGCGCAATTAAGAAAGTTCATGCTAGGATGACAGACGTAATTTTTAAAGTCGCTAAGATATTTACCGAGACACCCAGACATCGGCCATCCTGCTACCCTCATATCAGCTGTCGAGCTTACGTTCCGCGGATAAGATTTTGTGAAATCTTCTTCTCCGAACTGACCTGGCATCAGCCGTCAAAAAGAAAGTACTAAAGGAGAGCTCAAGTGGTATGGGCCGAATTAGGTGAACGGTATCGCTGAAAGTTTTAAAATTTATGAGAAACTTGCCGCAAGAGACAATCTGCGGAATATATAGGCTACTTGTTCATAAGCAGCCGGATCTCTTTTTCAAGCTATTTTGACACAGTATATCTACAGGAACATCTTCAGTGCACCACCAAAAACGACCAGCCAGTAATTCTGTTTGGTATACGCTTCTTTCCATGCCACGAACCGGAGAGCGTGCCACATGATATCTTAGTCGTGTAGCGGTTGCATGGCGCCTACAAAAGAAAATTGCCTGTCCGTAAATCCGGCGCTCTTGTACAATGAGCCCGACCATATTTAAGGAACAGCGTAGTCTATCTACGTGATGCGGGGAAGTCTGAGAATGACTCCCGTGATTGCTTGGTGGTGTTGATCGAACATGCTCTTTTGAAGACACAGGCCCGAGAGTGGAACTTATAACCTATTTTTGGTATGCGTATAGTGTAACTGTTACAATATTTGTTCGTTGTCACCAAACTGGCAATAAAGAAGAAAGTAGCAATGTATAACAGCCGATGACTCCGGTTACCAAGCTAGGGATCCTTGGTTCGGTTCACCACTCGGCCGGCATTTCCTTTTTTATTTTTGTACCACGACTGCCGTTAGTGGGATCTCACTGTGAATGGTCGCGTAAGTGAAGGCTGTTGTTGTTATTTCGTCGCTTGACGTGACCTTTCTGTGCCTGGCGCCCAAGCGGAGCGGTGCCAAGCGACAGGAAGACAAACAGAGAGGTAAGCCAAGCCAAGATAAACAGAAACAGAAGAAGAAAAGAGGAGGACAAAATGAAATGGTTGTCGTGGAGAGAGACATTAAAGAAGAAAGATTAATAAGAAATAGAGAAAGTTGAAGCCGAAGAAAAAGGAAGAATTAGAGAAAGATGAAGAAAACAAATAGAGAAAAGAAAAAGAGGGAAGGAAAGAAGGGGAAAGTGAAAAAGGAGGGTATTTTGGTGAGAATGCTTTCAGTAAGCCACAGCCTAGTTTAGGCCGTTCTTTTTTTTTTTCAATGTTTTGTCTCGACATCAGTACTTCTAATCGTGAGGAGCCTTGTTTATAGCAGGATAGGAGGCACTCAGGCTCAGACCAAGTGCAGAAAGCTTGGAAAAGAAGTAAGATATGAGAAGATCTATTACCCATTCAAAAGATATTGCTGTATCTTGTATACCTTTCAGAGTGCGAGACAGGTTTTGGGCTGCGGTCACCTCTACCTATAGTGTTTTGAATCGTTTTTTAAATTTAATTTTATTTTTGTTTCACAAGTTTCTTCCCAGTTATTCGCTTTTACGTTCGCAAAGCTATACATGCGAATCACAGTGCTATTTATTGCACTTGTCAAATTCTTAGTCTATATATTTCTCTTTCAGCGCTCTTTTAGCACACGTTGGCGACACTGCATGGTGACCCCCTCTAGACGATATCGCAAAAGTCAGTCACATCATATATAAGTAAGAGGAAGCATCAGTTATGCCAGTTTCCTGACTAGTACTTCCGTTTCTAAAGCAAGCAACATAAGAAAACGCCACAGCAAACAAAGCTGCTTTTTCATCACTCCCTTCCTGGCTCCTTCGAATCAATAGGATGTCACATCCTGATTTTCTGATGTGCGTTCACTAAGTGTGTTGCTTTTCAGACTCACGCGACTGACAGTGTGTGTAAGAATGAAGAGCTGAGTGTGGTATTCTGTCTATAGGCGACAAAAAAAGGGAGAGGAAAAGGAGAGAAACTTTATTTGAGCAACCGACAGCGACAGACGCGTTCCTGCCTCTTAAACTGCTGGTAAAATAAACGCTTAATAGAAAAAAAGGGTCTTTTGCCGTTCTGTTTACGACAGACGCGAAATACTCTGCCCCCTGCACAGTGCTGGCTGATGGAGGCACTATACCGGATCTACAGGCCTTTCAGGCAGTGCAGTGAAAGCAGTGGATGCGAAGGCTTCGTAGAAAAAAAAACACAAAACGAACATAGATGTACGCTACTTCCGGCGCGACATTTGATAGAGAATACATTTTCGGAAATGCTTATTTCACGAAGACATTTCGAGAGAAGTTTAAGACAAGTTTTCCAGTTACTCTTAAGTGAACATAACGGCACCTGTTAGACGAACCTGGAACCCAACCAAGCTTACATATTTCGTCCAGCTTTCTGGCGAAGGAAAACTGCGTCACAGAAGTTCAATTGGAATAGGTTAAGTGGCAATCTACATACGGCGTTAGACTATAAAGAACAGAACATCGGAGTTTAAAATGCGTCTTCTTTGAGGTTCGCTCAAAGACAGGGTATTTATATGCAGGCTTTTTCTATGTTATCTAAAGCGCCATTCTTTGTGCACTTCGTGGTGTCGCAAACTTTCTCAGGCTATGCCGGAACGATCCCGATCTGCTTGCATCTATTGCTCGTGTAGCTGTTGAGCTGTTGATCGCCAACACTGGACGGTGCACTATGCTCTGTGAGACCCTCGCACATACACGGAAATGATTGCACCCCTGCAAGACTCCGGCTATATTTGTAGCCAAGCTAAATTCAGTATTTTCTCTTTTATTTTTAATATTCCATCACGACACCGATGGGCGACAAAGGAAGTAAGTACGTAGTGCTCTACAAATAGAGATTGTTGTAATGGACGCGCATGGCGTATCAGTGAAATGTCTGAGCAAAATATTGAAACGCTACATTCAACTCAAACAGCACCATCACTTACCACTTTGATGTGTCCGATAACCACAGGAAGCTTCCTGTCAGGAGCAATCCTCACGGTGAACCGCGCTTGAAGCGAGCCACTTTTCTGCCCGATTTCACCTTTGGTGTTAATCACGGCTTTACACGGTCCTACTTTGCAAGCTGCATTTGCGGTTGCTCGAATTTCTTACGCGATTTCAAATAGGCACTGTGTTTTCTCAAATTACTATCACATGCTTTTCTTGTGAAACAGTGAAGTCAGCTACCGGGTGCACCCCTTCTTTGAGGGCTAACCCAGCTTAGCCACAATCTCCGACCCTCGCGTACTTGGCCTGAGACGAGAGGCGAGCGTGGCCGACGTCTTTTCCCGCCTTTCCGTAAACTTTACGCCGCTGCCACTGGGTTTAGCTTACATTTGTTTACCTTCGCTTCCGCTAGCGAGCCTTCGCTCAAGGAGCACAGCCTCCGTTGGCGCTGTTCCCAGAGCCAGGTCCGGCCTCGGGTGCGAGCTCCTGGCTGACTGGGAAGACGAGCGTTCGGCAAGGCTTCGAGAACGTGTTTGCCAAACATATTTGAGCGCTCTCTCGCGCCGCCTAACAGACGCGTGGGAGTTGTTTGCGGACGACCAGAGGCGAACGAGTAACCGGGCGGGGAGCACTTCTTGCGGTGGCACCCTAAAAGCGTGCCACATGGAAACCGGAGCTGATGCTAACAGCGTGGCGTTTTTGTTGCCACCTTCTCCGACCACACGCAGGATTTTGAAACCACCCTCGTCAACACATCGGTGATACGTTTTCAACAGTTCGTCACCAGAGTTCTCTAGTTCTAGGTGCCGTACGTGGTTGTTGTTGTTGTTATCCTCATTCTATGAGGATAACAACAATAGGCGCCGTGACATCGGCTTACGGGGGGCGTTGCGAAACTTCGTTGTTGTTGAGACCAAGCTTGTTGTCCATGCGCACCCGCTTTGCTTCCTCAGCGTGAAATACATCTTTGCGTCGAAACTTGCTTGCAAGGGCAGTCCACTCCGGAGTATGACGTAAACAGGATGAACCGTGAAACTAACGAAATTATGGGGAATATACCAGTGCTTTATTGACTTCCTTGTTATTCCTTACAGCCGCGACAGTGTAATCAAGTGGCCTTGTGAAAGTCCAAGCAACGCACTATAAAGACAAATGTCTCGAAGCTAGCTGTCAGTAAAAACATAAATGCTGCAGAGCTGACGCTGTCATTAAAGCTAGGAACTTTTCTGTTAGTTGGGCTTCAGTCTACTATGGGCGCAGTGGAAAATTCTGAGAGAAGTTTTCCAGCCGTCGCATCCAGTTTCCCTCAACTTTGCTGTCAAAAAACTCTATGATGTATCTTCTGTTTATTTAGGGGGAACAAATAGGAGGGCAAACCTTGTTCTGAAAAAATTTGTAACTTAATTTTTGCAACTTCCTTAAGTTATTCGCAATCTAACGTTTCCTCCCTCAATTATGGCCTTGCAGACTGTCATCAGTCTGCAAGGCCATCAGTCTTAGAATTATCCCCTGCGCCCGTAGCAGACTGAAGCCCAACTAACAGAAAAGTTCCTAGCTTTAATGACAACGTCAGCTCTGTACATAATCAGTCTGGCTTGACATAAGAACTGCCGTTATGTCAAGAAGTTGTCTTCTCAAGCGTGAACACGATTCATGGCATTTATTTCAAAAAGATTTGTTCTAATAAGAGTAACCTAACTGTTACTCATGTCGTAATGATTTATCACGTTAAATAAATCTAACAAAGAATCAATGTAGCATTTCAGTTATTTAACTACAAACATTACTGTTTAAACCACTGAGATTCAAGCGCTTTTTTTCTCTTACGTCACCAGTGTTTTTCTGCAGCTGTCGGCTCGATACACTCTCGTAGAAGTATAATTCATTTGTGCTAATATGTCAAGCTCATCGGCGCAAGTAGCGCAATTCTTTATTGGAATTCTTTATCCACTTCTTGAAAAATGTATCCATTTTTCGCGTTTTGCAGGTGCATAGGCATCGTATACTCTTAATGTATTTCTGCGACGATTCCAATCAATAACGGTTTCCTGAATTTGTATGAAAGAAGCCCACTTTTTATACGAGTCAGCCTGAATTCTCGGCAATTTACGCGCAATGTTTTTCTGTCATCATTCACCTAAATAACAACATGTAACATTGAAGCAACTCCTGATTACATAGCACATTTGGTACCCGTCTGTGATCCTCTTTCAGAGTCTCTTCAGTTGCTTAATAAACTGCTTATTGATGCCATTGTTGTCCACGGCATTCTTTATCAAGAAATAGTTACCCTTGCCTGCAGCAGTAATAACACCCGGTGTTTCAGGATCGCCGCAATACATTACGGCAACCAAAGAAGGTGTAAAACATGAGTGAAGAGAAGGGGCGATAATAGAAGGCACCATCTCAGCACTCGCTGTAAACTGAACACTCAAAGTTCGGTTCACTTTTGCTGAGAATCCCATGCGTACTTAAAACACGGAGAAAGAAAAAAAACAGTCACAGTTTTTCAGGTTAAGAAAGATACCGAAGATATTCTCTTGTCCTATATTTGCAAAAGCAAATTCCTCTGTGAAAGCCGCCAAGGCCAAGCACGCTGGCCAGTGGGATGCATTGGGTCTGCGGTAGTTGTCCCATGCTAGAGACATGTTGCTTCGAAGCCCTCACCGGTAACAATTTTATTAACATCCTAGTTTCATTTATGCTTGCTTTTCCCAGTGGTTATGGCGTGCTGACTCTAGTTTGTTATTTTCTGTTTTCCAACAGCAAACAGGAGGCTGCCATTCCAACGGTGCACCAGCGCACGCTATAGGTTTAATACTTATGGCGAAGATCTCAGCTTAATGACATAGGGACACCTCGGCTAAAGACAGCAGTTACTAACACGTGTTTGTAAGCATAAGTTTGGGCCGAAGACCCGCTTTCCCAAGCTTTTTACCGCACTATCTGGAATACGTGAGACGTTTTAGACAACTCTTCTTAAATTGTTATGTAGCCTGCACAGTACATGCGGTACGGTAGCTTGCGTCCCCTCTAGGTGGTGCTAGGTGGTGGAGCGCTAATTCTCTTCCCTATGGCTTCGATCGGAAATGCTGCTTCGAATCTGTGTGTGTATGTTCTTTTGTACTTGTTTGTGGGTGACCTTGGGTGTGCGGGCTATGCGCCCGGAGCAGCGTCCCAGGCGCATGGCCAGGTTAACGCGTCCACTTTTCATTGAAGCCTATATCCCGCTCACTCTCTAAAAGTGCGCGCTCTCCCAGATCACTTGCTCACCGTGCGAACGAGCCGGCTGGCCCGGCAGTCGAAACTGCCTCCGCATCCAAAGACCAGGCAACGTTTTTTTACGCTGCGGTGGCCGTCCTGCAATTGCTCAATGTCGTGGGAACGCGATCGGCGTCCAGCGCTGTTGACGATTTTCTCACAAAAGGCGGCGCTATCGCCGACCCCCCGGCGTGGGAATGTCTCGGGACATTTGAAAGGTTGCCAGGGTTCGCGATTAGTCGACTGCGACGCGAAATGGCGGCGCAATACCACGTGATAACATTCAGTGCATCATCGTGATTAAAATCAAGGTTGTGCTGAACTGAGAGTGCTCAGACATGGGCCAAATTCCCAAAGAAGTGCTGTGCGTTTATCTACGCGCGCAAGATGAATTCGTCATAGCCCACTGTTTTGTCAGCCACCGGAAATGAGGAATACATGCTGGTGGGCTAGGGGGTTTCACATTACTTATATGTAATAGCAGGAAGAGACTGGAAGACAGGGAAGACAGCGCTGCCTGCGTTCGTACTTGTCGCTCTTGCCTTCTTGTCACCTCGAGCTGTTACGCAAGTAATATCGGGACTTCCAATCGTACAAACCAATCCCGAATGGATCTCTCAAGCAAGCGTAAGAAGGCATAGTACAGCATCAGACTGAACAGTCTTGCCTCTGGTGTCTACCGAGTTGGCGAAAAGTGGCTGGTACATGGCAACAAGAACTTGTTAGCCTAACAGAGTGCGGCATCAGGAAAACTGTTTTGTTTTTATTTCATTATTTCTCGGGAGGAAACGAAGTTTCGACAGCATTGCAGTGATCGACGTTTGGATAAGGAAATCCAGAACACTGAATAGCGTTGCTTTAAGGATGGTATTTCAGGTCGCAGCTATGCACCTACTCTGTAAACACATGCGCACAAGATTACTGATTGCTTATGTGTAATAAATGCGAAAATCGAGCACTCGCGAAGCCTTTTTTTTTACTTTTGATCGAAGCGGGGCTTGCCATGCCCTTCTTTGAAATGTATTATACTTATTAGAGTTGTTCGCTCGAGCCATAAAAAGAAAATATTAAGCCCTTGTCGTATTCCTTTTTTAAATTTGACTTTTAAACAAAAATGGTCAGTTTACTTCAATGCAATTCATAGCTTGCTGCCTGTCGCGTGAGAGTTACAATCGGTCAAAAGAGAGAAATAACAATGTGCGCCAGCCAAGAGTGTGATGGGACATAGAGCTCACTAGATTAAGCATTGCAGTGATACGTTTTGAAACATCTGATCACTACTTCAGACAAACGCCGTGTGCAGGCCGCGACGTTCCCCTAATTATTCAGACATCGTCTAGCAGCGTAGCGCATTCTGCTCACAGACTTTCATCCTTACCAGAGACATTATTTGGTTAAGAAGTTTTCGCACGGCTTGCAAGAATACTGACAATCTTTGTAACCGCAACAAGCCATCGTCAGCCTGGAAGCATAATTTTTGTGCACGTAATGTTCTCGTTTTCGCTTGAAATTAAGAGGCACTTCCGCCGCTGGCGTCATCAAGCGGACTTCGTAAGTGAAGGCTATTGGCTGCCGCGATCTTCGTTCGCAATCTAACATTTTTCTCTCGGGAAGTGTTTGCAGCTTTCAAAGCTCGTTCCGGGACTGACCGAGTGAGCAGTGTGGCGTAAACAAAGAATACGTGTGCATAAAGGTAATGTGATATGAAGGCAACTCGAAAAACAAGTTTGTTTCGACTCGCAGAAGCGACGAAAATGTGTGTGTGCATTCATCTCTTTTAGCAATGCTTCTTTTCTTTTCATTTCTTTGTTTTATAGCACAGCACAGCTATTAGAATTGAACTTGCATTTCTGTTTTTCTCTTGTGGCTCGATCACTTAGCCTCATGCCGCCGCGGTGGCTGAGTAGTTACGGCGCTCGGCTGCTGGCCCGAAAGACGTGGGTTTAATCCCGGCCGCGGCGGTCGAATTTCGATGGAGGCGAAATTTTCGAGGCCCGTGTACTGTGCAATGTCAGTGCACGTTAAAGAACTCCAGGTGGTCGAAATTTCCGGAGCCCTTCACTACGGCGTCTCTCATAGCCTGGGTCGCTTTGGGACGTTAAACCCCATAAACCATAAACCACTTAGCCTCATGCAAGTATGTGTTTCTTACGGCGATTATGATTATTGCATGCAGCAAACACTATTTTAAACACGACGAACTGTGCGTTATTTACTTGTACATAAACTACTTTTCCTAACAAGTCACCCAAGATATACTATACGTGACTTTTTAGTGGAGTATAGTGTGTCAGAGTAGAAAAAAAAGTAATTATTTCTTGGGGTATATTTTCCGAAAAAAAATGCTCTTCTGCAATAAATGCCAAGAACTGTCTGCCTAATTTTCAAAAATAAAAATTCTATAGTAATGTCTCGGCTTATACCCCGCACGTGTGTCTCACCCCACAAATAATTCGGTACCATGCCGGTCGCATTGTAAATGTCTGCTGTTTCATCTTGAATATACATAAAAAATAAGCTATAAAAAATAGGACCCTCTTACGTGATGCCGACGTTGCTCTTGAACAAAAGCCGCGGGAACCTTCCAGGACGAATTACACATGCTATCAGCCTCATTCTTTGAATTGGTCTCAGACAGATATTTAGGGGGACGTTCGGCCACTTTTTTTTTTTGCCTTAGAGACGTGTTCCTCTTCCGTCCTGCTATTAAGGACAATGCCGCCGTTGCGCAGCAGACGAGCGTTTTTCTGCTCTGGTGTCCAGTTGGTCACATTGCATATTCTCTACACGCTTGATTACCCTTGAATGACCCATCACCACCCACCGATTTAAGCACTACTTTGCGAGGATATGGTCACAGCGCATGTGTAGAAACACTGCTAAGTCGTACCCTCCGCAGCCTCGCAACGATGGCCGAGTGGTCTAAGACATAAGCAAATGGAGGCCAAGGGCCAGTTAATTTTTTTTTTCAAGAAGAAAAGTGGATCAGAGCGCTTCGTGGCAAGGTGTAGGTACTTGGCCAGCGCAACATTTTCGCTCTTCTATTTTGATTGATTGACTGATTTTTTTGTTAACATTTATTGCGAACAGATCAGCAGCTGGACGCTCATACGCACCTTCACAGAAGAAACTAAAAAAATGTGAGCATGACTGGTACATTCCGGAAGCATTTACGCGCTCAAAATCCCAAGAAAACAGCGTACAAGAGCAATGCGGAGTGTTAAGGTTCGTGTGAGAATTAGAGACAAGGAACAGGAAAGTTGATTAGATTGCAGAGCTATGAGCAAGGAATCGCACATAACCAAGAGGGAGCCACACGACTCTTTACACTATACCTGCATTTGTATGCAAGGTGGAAAGCAATACAGTCCGAAGGCACAGTCACAAAAAAACAGCTCACGAATGAGGCGTGCCCGAAGAAAACGGGAAGCTTGTTCGTGAGAGGCATCGTTGATGTAAAATAGACGGTATGATACTAACTGCGATGAGAAGGAAGCAAGTGTCTTTATTATCTTTTCAGCAGGAGAACCATGCGAACGGAGGAGATTCTTCCAGCGAAGTATCCCTGATAAAGACCTGTAGCGGGTGCACGGTGTAACCAAGCCTGGGAAAGTGAAACAAAACTTGTCTAAAAAAAAAGGCAAAGTCGTTACCCTCGTCCTTACGTGTTCGTTTCGTGGAAAATCAAACTACTCTATCGAAGTGCATTTAGTGAAGTCAGTGAAATAAAGTCAATTCTCACCAGCATTTGTCGAGAAAAGAACACTTGGGTACCATTCACTCTATGTATTCAGATAACATGCTTACGACGATCTCGCAGACTCACTTTACCGAGAACGCATATTTTTGCAAGTGGTGGAAAAGGAATTGCTCGTTACACATTGATCCGCATTATTTGTGTTATGGGATAGAAGATTTGTTCTTATGCATAGGACGCTTGAAATCTTGTATCGCTAAAGCCGCCACTGACACATTCAAAAAGTGCATTAATCTTCAAACAAGCTTCCATGGAAAAATGACGTCTTCCCTGAACGCGAAACAAGATGAACCAATGTCTTCGCACTGAAGGAATTAGGTAATATCTTAACGACATTCAATGATGGGAAGGGAAAGAGTCCTAAACATTGTCAGGACATGGTATGCCAGTGATTTTAACTGACTCACCGCAACGACAGCACATGGCATAAATGAAAACTTACCGCGTTTTAGGACTTTCATTTAAAATTATCATTTTTTCAGATGTTTTTTCTTGGCTAATAAAATGGCTCGCAACATTTACAAAAAAAAGCAGCGAATTTTTCATGCAAGTGTAGTACATGGAAGTCTATTCTTCCCTGACGGTCGACTAATGAACAACTAATAATTCTATACGAAACCTACTGGTAAATTTGGCAACTCTTAACACAGTGCTCTTTTTTCTGCTTAATATTTTCAATGGTAAATAAGTACTTAACTACGCTGAATTCAAATTCCGCGCTTTCCTGTGTAGCCGAAGTGCCCATATAAGGACCTAGGACATCGATGCTGTAAGAGCACTCTAGTAGCAGGTCTAGGATTCTTGGGCAGTTTTAACTGTGAGGCTGTAGAATATTGTAAGGCACTGTTATAAAAATATTGAAGGTAATGGTCTATTCTTCCAATGCGTCTCAAAATCTTTCTTTTACATCCTGTCCATCGCACGCATCGAGTACTTAATACTGCCGTAGAAAACCAATGGGCAATGTTTGTGACTATAGAATAATAGCAAAAGAATGTGAGCATCGGAGGGGAGATCTGAATATATATTGATTGTTATTGTTAAATCTTTCAGTATTTAAAAAAATTGCGTCCGTGAAGAATTCCCGTTAAAAAATGCGCTTGCCCAAAACTTAAGGGAAACATTATTTCAACCTCGCTCACGATTATTCAGAACTCTCTTCGCCTCAGTGGAGAATTGTTTTGCTGTCTTCTCAAAGCCACCCACAAGTCAACGGTGTTTTGAACGCCTGTTCTTGCTACTCTCGCTTAAAAAAAGGGTAAAAGCTTGAGGTACGATGCGTACCATCGAGAGCATGCAAGCCATAAACCTCACGTGGGTGCCTTTGAAACTGGAGGAGTGCTTGGTCCTCATTGTTGCCTTCTAATGTCATGCGACACGTCCTTGGGAAATCGCAGTCATTCTTTTACATTTCGTTCGTGATCTCGTTATGACCATCGAAGCGCATGTATATATACTGGCATTGCAATTAAATGCTTTTATTGTTGGTAAGCGCTCGCTCCATGATGCTGAGCCGTTTGTTATTTTGCACTGCGGTTTCAAATATGCGTGTATAGTAAATTGTTCATGCTACTTCAACACAGAACTTTTGCTGCTCGTCACGTTGTGAATATTTGTTTCCTGAACAAGCCGGCTTGCGTTTGTTTTGTGTTTGTCTTTTTTTGGTTGCCAATACGACTGCACCTGGCTATCGGCATCACTAGGACGTATCCTCTCCCCAAGGCGATCAGAACCGCAGCTAAAACGTCCGCATTTAAACACCTAATTCCATTTTTAGTGGCAGTAAAATTCGCAACTTCCACAAGAGGGCATTTAAAGCGTTAGTCGTAAAGCCTAGAGCGGAACAAGCTCGACATTCACCGAAGATGCGCGTTCAGAAGGCGCTGCGGAGACGCATCTACACGCGAGGCGTTTTTTTTTTACTTAGTGATTATGATAGCGTTTAAAAGCATTCAAATCACGGCAGCGTTGTGAATGACTCTGTCTTGGATTTCGATTTTTTTTGCTGAATTCTTTCATGCAATTGTAATCCTGGAATAAACAACAACCTGCGCAGACCTTGAAGCGATATCTGAGATCACTGCCGCGAACTTCTGCTTCAGGTTACCCATTGCAATTGTGCCTCTTTTTTTTTTCCTGACAGCCTGGCAGGTTATTACCTTGAAATATTTACTGGCAACGTGAACTATACCTACCAAACGTGATTTTGTGGCGCGGATTTTTACGTAGCACCCGTCAAACGTTGCGCTATTTAACATTTAGTAAGTGATCAATTCGGATAGATCCACGGGGGAGTTACCAGGCAGAATATACAGGTAAACAAGATCAGGCTAGACAATTTCTTCACAGAATAGACTCACGAAGGCAGTGAAGAATGCGTTCTGTAGTAGAAACCATAACTCCCTAGTACTAGGAATAGTTGATCATCCCTGTGTCGTTCCTTCAAAGTTAGCGTTTCCATTGCAAAAGAAAAAAGAAAAACAGTACTAGATGATGGCCGCTTTAAGGCACATCTCGGCCTCATTTTTCATGTAGACATGAATGTTCATGAGTCCAGTTCCACTTCCACTCACAACTTCTGCGGCGCAAACTATTACCTACGCAATCAGAAAATGGCTGTTTTGTTGTAATCTTCTGCCATGGAAGCGCGGCGAGTTTGAACGCGCCATTCAGGAGCTAGTTTTGGCAGCCCAAAATAAATAAAGAGAACAATGCACTGCCCGCACCGCCATAGGTACGACAGGCTACTGAGGCACACAGTGCGCACCAAAGCGCCCCGCCGACGCAATGCACGCCTTTCATTTCGACTGCGCAATCACTCCTCAATTTGGACCATCGCATTATCGACAGCTGTTGAATTGCGAGTGAAATAAATAGCAGCATGAAGTCCGGCGGCAGCCTGAAATTTAAAAATTACAATGCGATGCTTTCGGAAATTACATTTTGATTATGTAATCACGATGGAACTTCAATTCAGCGCACTAGCTCCACTTGAGTACCCATAAATATTACGACAGGTCCTCATCGGAAACTGAAGGCAGCATTATCTGAAAATGTCTTCCAAAAGAACAGCAAGATCTCTATAGCAATGCTTCCTGTACCAGCTCACTTCGGCAAGGACTGCATTATTATGAATTTTTTTGTCCCAGAAGAAACCTATTTTTTTTATGGCGTACTAAAAAGAGTTGACTTTGAAATGGAGCTATATAACTCTCCTACTCTAACTGCGAAATCTTTTTTTAACGGCTCTACAATTCGCAGATACGACGCGAAAAATTTCTGCGAAGTAACTAGACCCAGGGCAGTAAACCGACGAAAGCTTTTGCCTCAGGATGGAAAAAAAACGAGAAAAAAAGGCTTTACGTTCATTGCCCTATTCTGCAAAGAAACAGGCTATAGCGGAGGCACGGAACACTGCTTGCAAATTATGCCGCTCAAAGACAGCAATTGTGTCACAATGTGCAACGAAGTTCTTTAGTAACACTCATCTTTTACAACTAGAGTTGCCGTAATAGTCTTATGCGAATTGTAGTTAGGTTATCGAGCAGATACTTTCCAAACACCATATCAAGCGCAATGCGATTTTTGTAATAATAGTTTGCGGGTTCCCGTTACAAAGCTCTCTAACTGCCCGCTCCAAGTTGCGCAGCAATCAGGTCATTGCATCAAAATCATCCTCAGAGGAGGTGCCGTCCTCTTTTCAAGTTTGCTGCGCGCCGGTTTTTCCAGAAAAGATACAGTTTTCAAGAATTTGGAAAGAATGAAGGCGTTCATCCTATTTTGAATGAATTCCACTCCTGTCACATGTTCCTCCTATCGCGCTCTTCGCGGCGTCTTCTTCCTGTTTCCTGTTCCTAGGCGGTAAAAATTTTCCGGGGCCCTCTACTTTGGCGCCTCCTCTTTCCTTTTCTTTGTTTCACTTCCTCCTCCATTCGTTCCGTCACCGCGTGTTGAAGTTTGTACCGTGAAGTCAGATGGTTACTGCGTCATTCCTTTCCTCAATGCCAACGTTTATTTCTACTTGTTTAGGACGCTCGGCTCCAGAACCCGAGGTCGTGGGTTTCCGGCGGCCGCGTTTGGATGGAGGCGAAGAGCAAAAAATGTGCTGTGCGATGTATGACAGTGCACGTTATAGAACACCAGATGGACGAAACTTACGCTTTACTATTTCCCCTGTTTCTATCATTCCCTCCTTTAACCTTTTCCTCAAGCGTGGTCGTAACCTCCGAGGCCGCGGATAAGGTAGCCACCGCGCTGGCCATCGCATGTAAAGCTACGGACGTAATAGTCAGTGACTTCAAAACAGACGTACCGAATCTCGGAGGCGCCGTTTGTCGGCTCACACCAGGAATATGCTCAGAAATTACCGTCCCTTCCTCGGTAGTTCGATATACCTGGTATGGGCTCCGGTTCCCCATGCAATCCCGTGAAGTAGAAGGCTCACGAATATGCCCGAGGTTTGGTCGGCCGGGCGGTGAGCCCCTCGTCTCCCGCGGGCGCGAGGGAGGGCTTGCTCTCATTCCTCGATATAACTCCCCATTTAAGGCTGGGCAGAGAGATCTTCCCTCCCCCGCACAAATCATTAGGCAATGCCAAGGAGGTACTCTGGCGCCAGCTACAAAACCACTCCTTCACCGGCCCCAAAGTATATTATTATATACTCAAGCAGCAGGTCAGCTCCAAATGCAAAGAGTGTGGCACCAATGCCACTTTAGACTCGATCACATGGGAATGCGCAAAAAATCCGCCACCCTTCCATTTGCTGCCATCTCTGCAGGAATGTTTAGCCGCGATGAGCTGCTCCGACGTGGCTGTCGGGGCCCGGGTCACCGAGTGGGCCAAAGAGGTCACCGCCAGGACACAACTGACGGCCATCTGGCGCTCCCAAAAATCTGATGATAATCAATGATAATGATAATGATGGCCGATGTTAATGAAAGTTTTACCATTCATACATATGCCACGAGTAGGGTGACAACTACTGCACCTTTTTTTTCCTAAGAGCCCTTTTTTTTTTTAAGCGAAAGCTTCACTATGCCAGGTTTTCAAGAGGGTACCGTCAGTGCATCCATGAACAACTTAGGTCACACAATCCCTACGGGTGGCTGTGATAGGAGCAGCCACCTGCCAGTGCAGTGGCGCATCACTTAACCGCTGCCCCACTTCGCTGGTTGCGGTAGGAGGGCTCGCCGCCATTTATGAATGCAAAGTAGAGAATGAGCAGTCCTGCATATATGGACATTAAACCACAAAATACATCTCGTCCTGCCCTTAAGGCGGAGCTTAAGTGCTTCCTGCAAATGAAGAATCACCAGCTGCTTTCGCACGTCTGCTCGGTTTAACTAAGTTAAACCCCTACCAGTTTTTTTGTTTCATTTTGCTTTCTGAAAAACGCAGACATAGATATCACCGGCGATTAAAATACTTCGTAATGCAAAATTTGAGCTCCGCTTTTTATGTTTCTATTTTTTATTTTGCGAGCGCTTCATAGCAGCTAAAACTCGGGAACAGGTGGACCAACGGCGCTAAGCCTCCTTTATATACCGGATGTTTCAGCGAACACCTTTAAAAATACCTGAAAAAAGATTCTCTGACAAAAGAAGAAAATCTCTACAGAAGGAAATTATCATCTGCGGCGGACGTCAGTAGTTGTAAAAAAACGCGCTATGTATGTATCTAAATAATTAAATTTTAATAATTAAATATACTAATCAGTTTTTTAATTAACGATATTTGGTGGTAGCTGCAAATGGAGAGTTTCTAGCCCGGTGAATGCAATGCCGCATCACTTCTGAAAGTGAAAAAAAAGTAATTTTCTAAAGCATTGCCGCGCCTGAAAATCTCATTTTTCCCGCGCCACACCGAAACTAGCACATTAAGAACGCAGGACACCGAATAAAAACCGGCATCTGCTGATGACGTGTTGCAAAGACCGTGGCAACCAATTCGAAACGTATGTCGTAATATCCACGCTAAGGGAGCCTCGACGCCCAGCTTAGACTGCGGGTAGTGCTATGGAGAGAAAGCAATTTGAGCACATCATGTAAAAATTGTGTTTCGTTGACCCAAATGATATTTATTTCGTAGGGAAGTGCCCGAATTGGGCTGGAATAAACTCAAACATTGAAATACACAAATTCCGAGTCATTCATGTTTCTTCAACGACTCGGAAAGCTCTACTATACGCTTCTGGTGAAAAGTTCCTAAACATGCACTGCCACTTCTTACAACAAATGATACGCGTCTACTTACGCACGCGGCAATAGAATTGAGGCATCTGGTAGGAAGCAACGTTGCGCTTCAATTCCAGGTGAGTTTTCGGCTATGGAGCCATTATTCTTTATTTTAGCTGTCGAATTGTAACAGAAATAAATGCTTAACACAAAATGCATGTCACGAACTCAAACCGCTAAACACGTATCTGGACGCTGTTAAACAAGCATGGCTGTATTCTTTTATCGAAGCTAGCATGGTGCTTCCGAGGGTAACTGCACAGGCAGAGTGTAAGGCAAGTGCGTATTAGGGTTCTCAAAATCGACCGCCGCGTAGTTCGCGATGAATAGCTTTTTTCTTGTGTCGCGGAAAGGAGCAAGAGAGAACGGCCGCCCAGGTCTAAGCTGAGTTCATGGTTTATGATGGCTTTTGTGACTCTTGGAATAGCACCGGAGGCTCTTTAATCCGCCTCGTGAGTTCCTTACAGCGCTTGGTAGTTTCGAGGGGCGCTCCATGCCTCGTTCACTACCGCGCAAATTTTAATTTTTCTAACGTGATTGCCTCTATTCCCGGCTCGGCCAATGCCACGGTTACTTCCGCAAGTGCATTAAGGAGCTCGTGAGGCAGAAAAGCCGGTGACGTCATCTTCGTCGCCAGTCTAAAGCTGCTGCAGTTCTGTCGCGTCGTTCGTCTCCGAAAAATCCCACGAGCACCAGCAGCGGAGGCCTTCCCCAGATACTCCGTCAATGCGGGAAAACGCCGCCCCCCATCCCCGCCATCAAAGTAATACCGAGAAACTATCTTTAGTCCTCCTGGGACAGTGCCAGTGGTTTCAACATTGCCGACAAATCTACATACGTAGCTAGAAACAAAACCATCCAAAATGTACGCAATCAGTCTGGTGAACTGCGTGTCCCTTACATGTTCTGGGTTGAAAATTTTTCGCCGCTTATTAATCCTGAGATGCTGCCATATCAAGTTACTTGCAGTGCTTGAAGACAGTAAGACTTTCTGGTTTTGTGCGAAAGTATATTCTAGTTCTTCACCGTCTGCACAAATTACATTCACCGATTTTTCATCTAACCAAACTCAGTGTCCCAAACTCAGTGTCCGCTTCCAACTAACTCGGAATAGTTGCTGGAACTTTACTGCTGGAATTTTTCAATGACCATACTGGCGATTTCGCATGTTGTGGAAGTAAACTGAAATTTTTCTCTTCAACAGTTCTGTGCGCCTGATTGTGTGCGAGCAGTTTTATTGTTCTTAGACGCTGAAAAGTCATGAAGGTTCGCTGCGCTTAATTCCCCAGGAATGTGGTTTTTCTAGGCGACTTAAAAAGTTCGCATGAACACAAATTAGTAGCAGTTACTATGGAACGTTGGCAGTTGAAGACTTGCATGAGACTTTTTCAAAGACAGAGAATTGCAGCGATAAAGTAAGTACCGTGACTTTTAAGCGTTTTTTCATTTATTCTGTCAAGTTTTCTCAGGGCCTTCGAAGCAGCCTTGCTTCCGGGCAGTTAAGCAGCTGCACCTCGCTGGTTCTCCAAAGCCTAATATAAGATGCCGGCTATCACTTTGTGTTCATATGGACAAGAACACAACTCTAGCTTTATTTAACGGACAAAAAAAAACATGCAAGCCGAGCATGGGATATTGTGGAAACGTGGCCATAAATGCAAACATCTCCAAAGGTCAAATCATCTGCGGTAAATAGCCACTGTAATGTTTGGCCTCTAATATGACCAGCACATTCAAAGAAGCTGTGCATGTTTTCCAGATTTCCCATCACTACCAAGCGAATAAAATTAAGCCCATTAGAGGGGCATTCCAAAATTTTCCTGTAAAACATAAAGTAAAGTAATAACGGGATGCAGGAACGCTTATAGGTGCACTAAAGAGGAATCTGAACTTGTCTTTTTACCCTGGATCTCTATCTACACGTTCTGGACATGCTTATAAACTTGGAATTACAGTCCTATGCTGCCGATTGCCCTAATTAAATTGGATTAAACGTCCCGGCTCCCGCTTTTTCTTTAACTCAACGCGGTAGGTAGGAGGAGTCAACCAACGCGTCATCCAGTCCAGTGGCGGCTTGCCGCTCTGCCATCGGCGGAGTGATACGTAAAGCAAAGAGTCCACGTGTATTTTTATTTTCGTGGGCCTAATTGGCGGCTATATTTTCTGTGACTGAAAATGTTTATTCACAGAAATTTAAAAAACAAAATTAAAGCGAAAGCGAAGACGCCACGTGACTTGCTGACGCGTTGGTTGACTCCGCCTACCTACCGCGTTGAGTTCAAAAAAAGGCGAGAGCCAGGGCTTTTAATCCGATTTAATTAGGGCAATCGGCCATACAGGATAATAATTCCAAGTTTCTAAGAAAGACCGGAAAGTGTAGATAGAGTTCCCGCTGTAAAAAGAGGAGTTCAGATTTCTCTTTAGTGCACCTTTAAAAAATAATTTATGATGATCAGTCCTTTGCTAGTGTACCCAGCCAGGAAAGCTACATTGGCGCAATATGATATTTCGTCTTTATCTGGATGTCTAGAAGCAACGGCTCAGCGTCACGTTTTCAAATGTATGCACAGGCCATCATCGTAACGATTTTCCAGTAAAAAAGCAATACATGCAAAGAAAATGCATGTGCATCTTTGACACTTTCGCTTCCTATGCTACTGCCACCACACGCCACTGAAATGTCTGTTTATCGTTGTTGTCTTCTAGAAACTTTGTCGTCCAGCTAATCTCGAAAGCTAAACGCCACGACAGGGCGAATATGCAGACCGGACCATCAATCACGTCCACGCGCGTTCATATCTTTCTTTCGAGCGCCGCAATCACCGAGGCGCAAGGGCGTTGCTTCTTTACGCGCTAGTGTAAGCAAACAATAGGCCATCAATTCCGAGGAGACTGCCCTCACCTCGTATGGGTCCAAGTGGCTGAGTGAGGGTTTTTCCCAAACTTTCCCCTATCTTCTTCCCACAATATTTCTCCCTGCGTGGAGATATTGCGAAACGCGCTGAAACGGCCACTCCTGGCGTCTCCTCGGCATAGCGGATCGAAGGAGCGTCGTAGCTCAGCACAGATTTACGGTCGCCACCGTGCCTACAAATATATTACACGCATAACGGCTCTCTCGGTTCAAGGATTCAATAAGGAGGCGTCAGCACACCAAGCACGTCCATGCAATCTACCTGTGTTTGCATCGCTTCAAGAAGAGGCTTTTTGCATTGCTCAATTATATGTGCCTTTTGGTTAGTTCGTTGTGTGTTAACTGATTTTCCTTTGTTCTCTGCTAGAAAAATATGCATCGGGAATGAGCCGTTAGTAAGGAGTGCTTCGTGAAGAGACATCCGCACGCGACACGCGCGCAGCAATAGATTCCTATACGTGTAAGGTGAAAAAAGGATGGTTTCGCAAAAAGACCTTCACGCGTCACACTTACTCGCAATGACGGGTAATTAATACCATGCTTTTAGCAGGATACCAGGCACCGCCGAGTATTAGTTACACATGAAAACGTCACACATCACCTCGATCTCATAGAATACGGTCACCGAAATGGCAGCAACAAGTTCTACGCCTCAGACCTCAATATAAAGGAGATTACTGCTTCTGCCCACCACTACATCAAATTATTAAGGGCAAGAAGCAAATGTAGAAGCCATTCATGGAAGCTCAGATCTTGCAAATAGGAGTTTAAAAAATTGTTGGTCTTCTAATTACTATGATAGGGTATTGACTAAGATAACGGTTGGTTTGGTTGGTTTATGCGGTTTAACCTCCCAAACCGACTTAGGCTATCGCGGATGCCGTAGTGAAGGGCTACGGAAATTTCAACCACCTTGGGTTCTTTTACAGGCAGTGCCATCGCAGAGCAAATGTATTTTTAGCATTTCTCCTCCATACAAATGCTACCGCCGCAACCAGGATAGAACCCCCGTCTTTGATGTTAGCAGCCAATCACCATTACCACTGAGCCACCGCGGCAGCTATAGTAAGGTAATCGCTAATATGATTAAAGTAAACTTGGACTTAGTTAACGAAAGGACTAAACTGAGATTCGAAAACACTATTCCACAATATACCACATTCACAGCTTAAGCCGTATGGTATAGAAATCCGCAGAATATAACCACCTCTTTACACAGCCTCCATAGATTATGAGAAAGCATTTGACTCAATGGAAACCTGAGCATTTGTGCAGACACTGCAGAGCGAGGATGCAGAAAAGACATATGTAAAAATACTGGAAAATCTTTGCAGCGTCTCCACAATCACAATATTCTTCAACAAAGGAAACGACAGAGAAACTCTATAAGGAAGAGTGTAAGGCAGGGTGACACGTAGAATGCATTTTCTGTCACTGATCACGTCAGAAGCGTTAGTTGACATTTCGGAACCCTTAAAGGATGCTTGTACGCAATGTAGGGCCGAGAAAGATGAACCTTATGTAGCTTTAAAGGGCAACTGCATAGGTTTTAGAAATTGACGAGCTTAAAGGGTGAGAATGCAAAAAACTTGAAGCTAAAACATGCGAAGTCCCTATGGGCTAACATTTGAAATGGTGACGACATTGCCGATTAAAATCACGACGAGCTTCAAGCTTCTCTGCAGCCCACAGTGCCAAGTAGACGGGTGTGCGGGGGGCACATCATGACGTTATCGAAGGTGCCGGTGCATTTACAGCGTACAAACGCTTGCTTTCAAGGAAGAAAGCCAATGTCACCAAAAGGAAAGGTCTCCGGGCGTTGTGTGACAATATGCAACGATGCAGGGCAGAGTGGGGTTGACGGCAGCGGAAATTTGAAATCTTTGCTCAGGTGCTTCAGTATCGATGGCAGATGCCGGGGCTAGCAAAAATCTTTTCCTTCGTTTTTTACTATTATTTTTAATAAAAACACTACCACCACCACCTTCCGCGACATCACATCAAGCTTCTCTGCACTGCTGTAGTGGTGTGAGAAGAAGCCTGAAGTTTTATTGTTGATTACGTCTCTATTTTAAATGCTGGCGCAAAAACACTTGACATGCTTTACCTACAGCCGATATAGATTTGAATCATCGAATATCGCGGGATTCTCAAACAGTGGCGCAGTTGCCCTTTAACTTATCGGCTTAATGGTTTCGCATAAGCAGGATGAAGACTTTCCTTTGCTGGGTTTAGTGCATTAGGCGTCGTCGGTGCTATAAATAATTCGAGATGCAGCCGCGTTGACAAATTTCTTTCAGTAGCAACGATTTGCAGCCATCACAAGCGATTTCATGTCTTGCTATTTGCGCGTGTCTGCCACAGCACTTCAGGTCGTCCAATCCTTGCCGATATTACTGCAGTACTATTTTATACGACTCGGTAGATTTCTTGTCTCCTGGATATAGACAGAGTCACAATCGCCGCAAGAGGTCTTGTAAACGACATTCAGCAACTTCCACTGAAGCAAAGCGCCTTTCACATTCATAAAATCTACACACAATTTTCAAGTCGGCACGTGGGCAACGTGCGCCTCGTGGTTTTTAAGGACCCGTGGGAGGGATTCGTTTCAGCATGGGATGTAGGGAACCACTTCGTGATTCGGTCGAGAGGATGCTGTCGCGTCTTGTACGTGCCGCGGCTTAGAATACTTGTTGAACTGACTTCTCGGCACTCTTCCATTACACTTTTTCGGGTATCCGTTCCTCTCCTAGTCGCTTTCTATACACCAGCTTCCTGCTTCAAGCTTTGCTTTTCGGAACACGTGTGTACTATTCTCTTCACAAGTGCCGCCACGACTGAGCGTTTGTGGAATAATAGATAAACCGATCTCAAATCGAGTTACCTTCCGGAGAGGGTGGGCTTCCTGTATAAGCTAAACTTTAGGCCAATGGGAGTGCATGTTATGAGGGCGTCGAAAAAAGAGATACTTCCGTTCTCTTGTTCTAAAAGCAGCGGAGTTAATAGATGCTTCCGCATTACTCAGGTGGTGCACGAAGCATCCTAGTAGCCTCTTGTCTTGGATGCAGAAGCAACCGTCAACGCATCTCAAAAACACTGTGGGTAGAGGTTGGAAAGACTGAAGTGCTTTCTCCTCGATTGCTTCCATTACCAAGTTTGTTGTCGTAACGGAGATAGATGCCCACATAGCAGTACCGACTGTTTGCTTATATATGGATCCGTAGTACGTGAAATACGTGTTAGTTCAGCAGAAGCTGAGAATGTCGCAAAGCTCGCTGACGCTAAATAGACTTCGGCATTGAAAAGGTACATCCTTGATCAGAAGTTGTCTGTATGTGTCAACGGCGCAGCCGGCTGAAATTCTTGTGAAGAGGAAGCACATGTCGAAGCACACCAGTACATCAGGGAGACAGGATAATCCAGTACTATTGACTGCTTGTTTACACTCGGTATTAAGAGAACTGGATAGGCAAGAGTTGGTTATAATTGTTTATAGAAAATACCTCAGCAATCTCAGATTTTCTGATGACCTTGCCTTGCTAAGTAACTCGGAGGCTCAATTGAAAATCGTGGTTGAAGACCTGGAAAGGCAATGCAGAACGGCGGGTATAAAAATTATTATGAAGAAATTTAAGGTTTATGGTTTATGGGTGCTTAACGTCCCATAGCAACTCAGGCTATGAGGGACGCTGTACTGAAATTTAAAGTATTCATCAATAGTCTCAGAAAAGAACAGCAATTTACAATAAGCAGCGTAGCGTTTGAAGTTGTCAGCGAATAAATTTACTAGGGACGGAAATGAACGGCTGACCCGAACCATTAGAGTGAAATACCTAGGAGAATAACAATAAGCTGCAGTGCATTTCTCAGGTATTCTCAATATTGTTTAACAGCTTGCCAGTATCCCTCAAGAAAAAAAGGCATGCGGCAGCTGCATTTTACCAGTCTGTCCAATGGAGCGGAAATATTGAGGCTAACTATAAGGCTTGAAATTAAGTTGAGGACAGCGCAACAACCGATGGGAAAGAAAATGGTAGGTGTAAAGATAAGAGACTGGCTGAGAACAGAGTCAGTCAGGAACATACGGGAGATAATTATACCCTAGCTGAAATGAAGACGACGATTGGGCATGGGCAGGGCATCTAAAGAGAAGGAAAGATAACCCGTCTGGGGTGACGGAAGGGATTCAGGACAAGGCAAGCGTAGCAGGGGGGGGGGGGGGGGGGGCACTGAATCATTTGAAGGGATCAAATTAGCAAGTTTGCTAATATAAGGTGGCCACAAGCGGGAAAGCGCAGGCGCACTGGATGGATACCGGAGAAGCCTTTGCCCTGCGGGCTGAAAATAAGGATGATGAGACTGTTGGTGTTTACAAACGCAACCAGATTTTCCGTGGGCTGCAACGTATGAAGGGTAGTACGTAACACTTTAGGTGCCATCAGGCCTGTTTGAATAGTAAATAGCCGCAATGGCCAAAATAAAATGTTTCGCCTGTGTGCTTTCAGTTACACTCTGCAACTGCGTGACTACTGTTTTTAGGTGATGGGTCTAGCAAAACATACATTCATAAATCGCTTAAAAAGGAATATCTCCTTGAAAAGTAGAAAAAATCACGTCTAATGCGTATTTGCGCTTCATCTCTACCCATTAGAACACTCATAACTAACAGACGAGAGAAGAAAAATCGAAAAGAAGGTCTGTCATTTTTCCAAATAGGGAAGGATGGTAAGTTTGCATCAGTTGAGAGAGCTAAGAGTTTAACTTACAGAACCTGTGCAATTCTGAAAAAAACCAGACACACTCCTTCTTTCAGCGTTTACATTTCATGCAATGTCTGATGTGAACGCGAGACGTGCAATCTACTGCTCTCTGAAAGCCTTTAGAGTTGAAGACTTCAAAAGCCACGTTATTTTTCGCGGATTAGTTAAGTAGGTGCAGGGATAGTTATTTCGCGAATCCATGCGAATGATCACCGTCGGGCTTGCAGTCGTTCTTGCTGCAGAAGGCTCTTAGGAAGCTTCGCAACTCTGGCTTCTACTGTTTAACAACTTTGATTTTGACTTTCAGCAGCACTTAAACGGACGAAATGCTCTAACTCCAGGAGTTAAAAGGGACCCCGTTGCAAATCATTGACTCAGCAGCGAGCGCTGGCGGCGGTCACATTCTGTCGGCCGGGAGAAGAGAGCTCGGCCCTTGAGGGAACCTCTTAGATCCGTCATCTGCAGCGCAACCGGAGAGAAGCCTTACGACACGGCCCATGTCATAATGTAATGCACCGGCGATACTAATTAGGAGGGCGTGTTTTGGCTGTTAGGCAATGCCTTTGTTAAGAGCGGCAGATGAGGGGAGCATTGCGAACCGTACTATGCGTACCTCGTGCAGGGGGCTTTGAGATTTAAGGTCGTGCGGAAAATTCAGACTTGGGAGAACCCTTCACTGGGCCGTCACCGTTGCGAGCTGTGAATATGTCGGCCGGTGCGTAACCGCGACCCACTGGTATTCGTGGTAAATTCACGAGTGTTACGTAGCTCTTCCACAGATAGGGCAGCTATCTGATTACTTCATTAGCTAAGTGTCGCGATGTCGCGGAGAAAGTTCGCGCACTGTTACACAAACTTTCTTCGACCTGCAGTTTAGAACAGCTCAATCTCCACTAGGCTGTGCGACCTAGTTACCGCAATTACGAGCTTACAAAGGGCATAGTAAGAAAAAGAAAAGGTCTGAACATTCCTTGGACGATTCAGGACGATAATTAAGTCGAATGTGAATGTGAGCATAATGCAATACACAGAAATAATCATAGCCATCTCGCCAGGGACCACAGTGCGCCTTAGTCAACTTAGCCTCCTCTCGTCAATTTCATTATAATTTTTGTCTCGGACTCCTTCTAGTGTTCGACATAATGAAATTCCAGAGTCGCCAACCTTGAGCCCATTTGCTCCGAAAATGTCACATGGTATCACTGATTAAATAGCCTCTTCACGCGAACACTTATCGGTATAGATCCTGTTTAGTCGACTATTTTCAAACTTACCTCTCCGCTGTTGCGTAGTTTTAAAGCAGTGAGTTGTGCCGGCGAGAGAACAGTTACTAAGTCAGGTGGGCTGTCGAATATCCCGTTCGGATATTCTGCTGTCGAAAGGCTGGCTGTGTGCTATGGACGGGTGTTGGAGTTGACGACTCCGAACTAACATCGACAATACTAGATTTGATAATTTGTAATCAGGTCACATTACGCGCTCCCGCCGTATCCGCTCACCCTGCAGCTAACTTCAAAAGTAAGACAAGCGGGTGACCAAATTAGTTCGCTCTATATTCACCCTGCGTGGTAATGATAATTTTCGCAACTTCCGGAGTGCTGTGAAATGTTAATACGACTCGCACTCTTTAGTAACTCTGGGTAAGGGTGTGGATTATCTGTTCCACTCACACACTAGCACTGACGCCAATTGGAGGGTTGAGGAGCGTGTTGGGGATGTCTGGTGCATTAACTATCCTCGAGATGTTTGGGGTGGCTGTGGTGGTTACGGGTACAGATAGATGTAAGGTAGTAGGATGTGCGTGCTTCCCGTGTGCGACCTTGTGCCAATTACGGAAAGGCGCAATCATTCACCCATCCATTAAGACGGGCGTCCGGCATGACAAACGCTGCGAGAGAAATGGACATGAGGGAGAACGCGAGGGGAGGGAGAATGGATGCGCGGAAGATGCTGAAGATAGCATAATGTCACCGATAGTGCCATATACAACTCTCGCTGCAAAAAAAAAAACAACTAACAAACAAATGATCACCAGACAAGGAGTCGACCACACATCAGACATGCATACCCCTCAAATTAAAGCGCAATCCACTTGGAACAGGAACTTCGTGGAACGCGGAGGTTGCGGTGGAAAACATTTATTCAAAGCTATCTACAAGAGAGAGTGGGGACTGGCCTTAATGGCCAGCCCTTAGAAATTCTAGGAGACGTCCCTAGTGCGGGCCTCCTGTGGCTTCCGCTGCCGCTCGCGGTAGCTCTGCCCGTCGATCCAACATACGGCTCCTTCCATAGTTGACCAGTGCCTCAAACACATAAAACTCGAGCTGCATTCCTTGTTATCTCTTGACAGAGGGCAATCTAATATTGCACGGCACTATCGCAGTATCATCCTTGAGGGTCCGGTGCTGTATGTCCCGATACAACAGCAAGCGCAGATGTAATAACTTATATTTTTATATAACCCTGCCTAGCTACAAAACTCTCACAGCTGCACAGATGTTGCCGTTTTGGTCACACTTGAAAAGCACACTTCGTCAAGGCGCGCTCACAACGGCTTCCATATCCATGTCCAACATGCTTTGACAAATGCTTTGATTATTAAAAAGCAGTAAGGTACTGATATAGAAATATTGAAGATAATCGTACATTCTGCCCATATGCAGGAAAACCTTTATTTTGAATGTTTCCATTGCTGGCATCGAGTAGTGAAGACTGCCGTAGAAAAATAATACGGGACGCTTTTATCGACACAAAAAACGTTGATAGCAAAACAATGCAAGTCTGCTGACTGGAAGTCTGTGGATATAATCATTGTCATAGTGAAATATTTCAATATATGAAAACATTTCGTTCACAAACTCTTCCCTGTTCAAAAATGCTTGTGTCCAGAACTGCTGGGTATGACGTGAAGCCAAGACCGCTGACCGTAGTCCTCATCAGGCTTAATTCCAGGTACGTTCGTTCCAACACACTGACGCAATGGGCAAGGATAAAAGCTATCATCCCCACCATTTCTTGCCGCTCTTCATTGTTCAGGGGTTCCAAGGGCTCAACGAGCGACAGTAGTGCTTCGGCCGTAAGATGCAGCCGGGTTAACGGAGAGCTTGGAAGCTGGAAAAAGGGCTTAAATCTAGCGGAACCGAGAAAGCAGTAAATGTGGCGGTCGGACGCGTCGATAAGGCCGAAGGAAAGCAGGCGAACACTCAGCGCTTTAAGAATCGATGACCGTGAAGATTGCTCCCCAGCTCTATGAAAAGAGGCTTAAGGTGATGATATTTCACTTATGTAAAACTGCAGAGGAACGCCTAGCTAGTTAGCCAGCTGAAAGAACAAAGACGGGCGAGGGACAGTAGCCCGTCTAGAAGCCAAGGGACTTTGCAGAGGTGAATTCAAATACTACGGCTAGATAGCATCTTCCTTGAGGCGACCCGAAATGTGCTACGCGAGTCCTACAGACAAGTTTAACCCGAGGCGGAGTCTGGACGACGAGACCGAGCGCAAAAAAAAATTAACTCTGCTCGGAAACTCTTCTGTGTTGTTTTGAATTCAGCAACTTGGTTCAATTTTTTTTCTTTTCTCTTCCAGATAGAGGTCCCTTTGTTGCGCTGCGCGTGAAATTCCAACTCCTTTCTTCTTGGCGCTTTCCTTTGAGTTCCTTTGCACGCCTGTTCTGGAAACTCCGGCGGCGGTCTTGATAGCCAGTTTACTTCACACACATCATCAAAGGCGTTACTCGCGAAGTGTGGAGCTCAGTCGCGATTACGCAACTGCCTCGGCATCAGGTCCGCAGCGGCCGTTCCTTCGAGCGGGGCTGGCCTGCGTGCTGAGGACCGTCTTCAATTACGCTCCGAGTGCTGCGAAGAGTGGTCGCGTCACAGACACTTACGGAGAAAAAAGGCTATCTGTACATGGGCGTCCTTTGTTCATTCCAGCGTTCTTTAGTTAGCACAAGCTGCTTCTTCGCGCCTGCAATTTCACTCGACGCATTCCATGGACGCCATCCGAGTGACGGCATTGCACAAATTGCGCCTTGTGCGTTAACGAAGCTGTTCGGAACGCAATCATGAATGCCAAGTGACATAATGATGAATTTAAAGACGCCAACTTTAGTTTTTCTGAATTCCTGCGTGGCTTTTGGTGTACTGTTTTCTGTTCTCTACACAGGCTGTATTATGCCGTGAATTCCTGTCAGTGTGACGCGATAATTTAGCCGAAATCCGCGCGTTACCATGGATCGTTGCACGAGGAAAGTAATTTGTAACTGGGTGAACTTAATAGGAATGGAAGACGGAGGAGCAGTAGGGGCATTGCGGTGATTTCTTTCCAGCGTACCTGTTCCAGCGCTGATAGCGACAACGTGGAAATTAATGTCAGAAAGCACGTATTAATTATTCCAAGCAGAAGGTTCAGCTGCATGTGAAAGACATCGAGCGAAGTACTTACATTCGAGTATTTTCATGCATGTAGTTTTTTTAATAATAAATTAGGTGCTCTTCTATTCTATAAATGGCCGTATAAAATCAACTGTCGTAGCGTGTTCCCAATTGCTGAGTGTCATACATTTTTTTCAACGTTTCTTATGGCAATTGCAAATATTAGGTGAGTTGCTTAACGAAAAATCGTTCGCAGGGGTCACCTGAGTATTCTGAAAGCCATGAAAGCATAATGTACAGCGAGATCTGCATGAAAGGACCTAAAAATCGCATTGATATCTGAGCGATATATACAATAATGGTATGGAGTCAAGGCCGTGCATAATCATTACACTTTTATGCGTAGTGCGATATAGAAACGGAATGGAAGGTTAACACTACTGACCTACCACTCTGAAAATGCATTATTGGTCGGATTTTTATGCGCATTCGGGCGTGCGTAGGTTTTGGGTATAAAATACGTACTCGTTTGCACAAAAATGAAAATTTAAGGCCAGGACAGTTTAGCGTATAAATCAACGTCCCGTCTTTGGAGCGCTAAATGTAACTTTATGTCCAACAAATCGCACTGTCTCCCACTTTACTGGCATCGAACGAGGCGCAATTTTTTTAATGATATAATACCTTTATGTAAACACAAACAGTTTTGGTTGGTTGGTTTGGTTTATGCGGGTTTAACGTCCCAAAGCGACTCAGGCTATGAGAGACGCCGTAGTGAAGGGCTCCGGGAATTTCGACCACCTCGTGTTCTTTAACGTGCACTGACATCGCACAGTACACGGGCCTCTAGAATTTCGCCTCCATCGAAATTCGACCGCCACGGCCGGGATCGAACCCGCGTCTTTCGGGCCAGCAGCCGAGCGCCATAACCACTCAGCCACCGCGGCGGCTACAAACAGTTTTGGGCACAGGAAATGTTGAAGAGAACTCATGATCTTTGGTCTGGTACCAGGAGAGGCAGAATGGCTTCCGGAGTAAAAGAAGGCTAACATATATCAGCAGAAAATCAGAAGCGCCGTGTACAGAAATGATGATGCAGGATACGTCCGTGGCCGGAGCAAGAAAGAGGTATGTGCAGATCATTCAAGATGCTGTCGTTCCCCAGTAGGCGGTACTCAGCCGTGACGACTGTTATAATATGCGAAGTTCGGCACAAGACATGCACTTTACGCGGATAAATTTTATGCAGTTCACGATGTGTCAAATGGGACGTAACTTGTTTCATCACTTTTTCTCTCAAGAGTGATCCGCTGCACTTGGACTCAAAACTGACTGACCCCAGGTGTGGCTGCAAGAAAAACAAATATTCATAGAAAAAATATAGCGTTGTACACACTTTCAAGAGACCCGTTGAGCCAGACTTCATGAAATGTTAATAAAAACGAGTTATAGCAAACCCCCTCTTTCCTCTATTTAAATGTGCAGTTACTGTAACATATGCGAGTGATTACATTACTGCATGCACCGTGACGAGCTTCTAGTTAACCCATTTGCGCTCTCATTACAATTAAATACCAGACATCTCTGAGCCTTCAGGCAGCCTCTCACTCACTTTAAACGCCGTTGTGATGTGAAACAAGATGCGACGTTGTCATGCTGCTTCTGTACTTCAACCCTAAGAAACCTCCATTGTTAGGCACCCGTGCGCAAAGTTTAAACACGCTCGCTCCACCTTTCTCATCAGCAACCATCGCACGCGCGTACATGCATTTTTAGTGACCCACGTCACGGATGACGCGACCTCCGATTACATATAATTAATAACCAGCGTCGCGACGTATAATAAGAAGGAGATATATTTTCCTTGCTAGAAGATTCGAAACTAATTCCGGTCACTGGCCATCACAACACTCTCGCCATGCATCACAGTGTTCATGTTGCTCCTTGGTAAAAATGTGTGCTTTGTTTTCATTTTTTGCCCCGTGCCCGTCACTATCTCCTCGCAGTTTCCCCGGTCCACCTAGCATATCCTCCTCAGCTCTTTCCCTGTTCTTAGCTCCCTTCACTTTCTGAAAGCCTCCAAGAATACTGAGCACAGGTGAGCGCATGTACAAGACAGCAAGGTGCATTCTGCCGTGAAAAGTGAAAAATTTTGCCGTTGAAGAGGGAACAGAGAGAAATTAAAATACGATAATGATGAAAGGCTCAGGAGGCATGGGGTCACTCGGGCGGCTTCTAAGAACGTCAGGTAGTCACGTGGTCCGGCGTGACCGGTCACGCTCTCTGTATGCCCGTGTCTACTCTTCTGCTGGGCAACGCAGCCACCCCACAATCCGTCGTCCAGTCATTACCCCTTTCTCTCCCTTGCCTCTTCTGTATTCTTTCGTACAAGAAATAAATAATTCAAAACACGGCCACTGCTCCCCAGGCCAAGAGCTCACGTGAGATATCTATGCTTTATCTCCATGTCTTACTTTCTTTTTTTCGGTTCTCTCCTACATTGGAGTCTACATTGTGAGGAAAGAAGAATCGGTAAGCAAAATAAAGAAAGTAAAACAGAATTCGCAATTCCGCTGCAGGGAGATATCTCACCCTAGTGCCAGGAACAGCTCGTCCCCAGAGACAGCTGGACTGCGTGGTCCTCTTATCTGAAGAGAGAGAAAGAATACAAAGAACTTCAACGTTGATTTGCCAAAGGTAAGATTTTTTTCCTGTTCGGTTTTATTTTTCCCCTCCATAAACATTTGAACTCTGCTTATTTTACACTGAGACAACTTGTTCCTTCTTACTATTGACATTTTCTTTTTCGGGGAACAAATCATTTCTCGAGGCCACACCAAAGCCATATAAAAAGGAAATAACTGCAGAAAAATACGAGTTCGCTTCGCAAGGTGACAAACAACATCTATTTCAGGTTCACTCTTTTTTCCTACTGCTACGTTGCGTCTATTTTAATTTTCCTCTCGCGAATTTCGAAATCTCCCACGGCACTCCTGACCACAACACCGCCTTTTCCGGTTCGCCCCCGGACGGTCCTCGATGGCGGCAGTGTGGCCTTCGTTTCTTGTTGCGCTCGTTACCAACACCATCCAACACATCTCGGAAGGCCCACTTTGCCACCAGTACTATAAGACAAATAAAAAATGCTAAACAAAGTTATCCCCTCGCAAAACGAAAAAAAAAACGCGCGCGCTAAAGCACCAATCGAGTTGCGCGCTCCTTCCAACCAACACCCCCACCACCCCACCCTCTTTGAACCTGTGGCCAACTGAAAGTGACGTTAGGCTTAGAACTTCTCTCCCATTATTTTCGATTTTCTCCCTTCCTCACAGCTGACCCTTCCATGCATTTCTATTCTTTCATCCTTGTCGTTGTTTTTCTCTTCCGTCTCGTCTTTCTGCGACGGTGATGGAAGCCGGGAGGCAGTCTGCAACGCCGGCAACATCTTGAAGCGCCATACGCATGAAAAGGCGTCAAGAAAACTTCCACGCCGCAGATTTCAAAAGCGGCGCTCCGGGATGGGAGGGAGGTTTCTTTCTCGATTCAGCGAAATAGAACGCTGTGAAGGTTTACTTCGATTAGTACTTCTGACAAATTGAGCCGTTCCTTGCTCAACCTAGCAGCACCGGAACAGCGACTGAGGACGCTAGCTTCTGCCCGCTTTGGAGAGACCGTTGTTGCAGACGGAGACTCAGGCCCCAGGGACCAGTGGAAGTAAACAGAAAGTGGTGTAGATTAAACCTGGAGTTCTTAAAAGAAATGTAAACGCCTTCTTCTCCTTAAGGATGTACTCCCGGTGCCGCGACACTCAAAAAGATCGTCGCCTGTAAAGAGTGTTGAAGAATGATCTCTAAATTGCAGAACTGAAAAACGAGACTGCACTTCTAAACAGAGCCTCAGTACGTCGTTGTCCGAGGTAGTACATGCCTGGCCTCTGGCTCTAGGCGTGGCCGCGGCGGTTCTAGCTCTTGTATATTCAGGTCATCATGGAGTGTTAAAAAGAACCATATTCTGGCTGTTGTATACAATCTCTGCACTATTCTGCAACGTATGAATGTGTTTCTTGACGTGTCCTGATGAGTCTAGCTGGTTAGATCGCCGAGGTTCCTTTCGCAAAGCTTGCCACTGTCATACATTTGGAGTTGATTCGATGAATCATAGCCGCGCAAGCTCATCTTTTGTAATGAATGCGATTAAAAAATGCGTCCTTCAGACCAGCTGATAAAATTGAGTTTATCCTAAAGAAGCCGATCAAGTTTTCAGCGCCCATCAGAAGCGCTTTTGGCGACAGCAGAGGCACCTAACCAGGGTGTTCTCGTTTTCCTCCGAGGCGCGAAAGCCTGAGAGAGTTGCCTTATCACTAAGTTCTGATTGGCTTCTTATCTTTGCATAATGCAGTCACGCATATGAAGAAATAAATTTTTTTCACGACCAAACAGTTTTCGGAGTTGAGATAGTTGGAGCATGACGGTGTTCAGAAAATACGTATAGGGCGGACCACACTTACCGCGAACACTTTATCGTGCGGTTCTAGGGCTCTCGCCGCCCAAGCTGAGGGGTCGTCGAGAAGTTGACGCATTCTCGCAGTGCCTGCCACACTGTGCGGTCAAGCTGCCTAAGCATGGTTCCTGCATGTGATCTGCGCGAGCAGCAAAACCACGCGCTCAAAATTCTATGCTTCTTCGGGAAACGGTCTTTTCTAGTTTGAATTCTGATCATAACAGACTGGCAGCAATGTTAAAAGCGAGTCAAAAGTTTTGTAAAAATCTGTTTGACTGTAGACATTATTTTCTATACTTTCTATTAAATGGAGAAAGATTTACAGTGTAGCATCACAGATTTTTCGGCGGGAATTTCTCAGCGCCTCGGAGTCTTTTGTACATTTCTCCTGAAAAAATGATATAAAAGATTGGGGCACGTAGTTACTTAATTCAAATGAGGGTGCACCAGCACGAAATTTATGTTGTTATGAATTTGTTATGGATGTATATAACAGCGTAGTATAGTTTGTAGCTATTCTCGTAGTGATGCGTATTCCGATAGTGTAATTCTATGCGGAAAAGAGAATTTTTATTGCGTTAGCGTGTGAGCCAATACCAATTTTAATTTCTATAGCTCGCAAGACAACACACGAGCATTATTTGGAAATAGCGATCTATAGAAACGTTACAAGAAGCTCGTTTTCTTTCGCGTCCAATACTGTTGGATACCTGACTCTTCAGCGCGTTTAATTCGCGACAGAGATACTCAGAGACGTAACCGGAGAAGCCATCTGTCTATTATATATCTGTAATCCATGTTTAAAGAGATGCAAGGATGACATAACAAATTTTGAAGACAGAGATGTGTACTTAGAACATCGATTTTCTTTTTATGGTTCTAATACAGAGATGACATGTGGAAAATGTTAATCACTATTGCTGTCATGAATATTGAGCAAATTGAACGCTGTGTTAAACACACGTGCTTTGATTTAACAATAATGGGTGCATTTTGTCGAGTTTCTGTGATTACAAATACGTAGTAGTCTGCGCCAGGTATGCATGGCTAAATACGGGAACAACCTCCACTTCCTGATCATTGTGCGCATATTTTTCCTCGCCGGAAGTCTCTACAAAATAAAATTTGTTTTTTTCTTCTTCTAAGACGCAGCAGCGAGTAGTAAACGTTTTTTCGCAGACAGATTTTAATGCGCAAAAGTTAGTGCTCCTATTTTATTACCAAAGACAGCGTTAGCAGTTGTTTAATTTCACGTTTATTCTGAAAGCCTTTTGCCTTGATTATGCGCACGAACCGCATGGTTATACTTTGCGCACTGGACTTCTGCATACGAGTCTAGGAACATGCCTGAGTATTAGCAATATCAGCATTGTTGCCAAAACGCTCCCTCATATTCTGTACTACAATCAAATGATCGTTCCCAGGGGAACATACTATTTTATTTGCACATTGTTTAGATGTTCATATCGTTCAAGGTCTTCACAGCTTTGCGCAAGCCATCATTCTCGACTTTCAGATCATGGTTCTATTTTAGCGATTCTTCCATTTCTTGCCTCAGCTGCTTCATTTTACCTGCTGTATTTTTCTCATTTGTGCAAGCACCAGCATACACGAAAACTGACCCTTAAGCAAGCTCACTTGCGCCCTATAGAGGCGTTTAAAGTTCTAAAATATTGTCACTAAGTCATGCAACTTTTTTTGTCAGTGTGCTTTTTTTCAGACTCTATGCTAGAATTTTCACTCCCCTTTTCCACCTTTTATGGAATCACAAACTTTGCATTGTGTTCGTCAACAGTGCACAAACGAACACCAAGAAGGAAACAGCTAACGCAATAATTCTGACTTACAAACGCAGAGAGCGTCCCTCAGATTAGTGTGCTTGGGGAGGCGCCAACGAGCTCCTGGCAAGAGCGTCGAAAACGCCTTGCTATGCCACAGATGGATCCTGAAGCGCTGATCGCCTCGCACCATGTAGAGCTTGCGTCTCGCAGATATTTCGCTGGAAACGATGAAGTGATGACTGCCCAGAAGTACGGCAGCCAGCTTTCCATTGCAAGGGAGTGGCAAGTTCGCCCTTACTAAAATTTGTTTTGACATTCTATAGACCTTCCATAGACTTCTGCCTATAAAGACTATAGAATCTCTATAGACAAATCCTAGAGAACAGTCTACAGGCAGTACAAATCCTATATAGAGTCAATAGACCTTGACGTGGTAAAAAACGGCGCAGCGACGACGGACACGTACGAAGAAAGAAGACGGACAAGCGCTTGTCCGTCTTCTTTCTTCGTTCGTGTCCGTCAACGCTGCGCTGTATTTTACCATGTCCATGATGCACCAACTCGCTCAGTTGTCGGTTCTTCTACAGTCTATAGACAATCGATATATTAATTGCCATACACTGTAAGTAGATTTTTGTCCATAAACAGTCTATAGCCTAAGAATAGCCGAAAATAAATATCTATAGGAAGGCAATAGAGTCTATAAGAAGTTCATAGACTATCTATAGACCATTTTCTAAGGGCGCAGCGCGGAAGATCTCCAAAAAGAGAGAGCGTCACTTTGACCAGTGCGCTTGCTGCG
This sequence comes from Amblyomma americanum, assembly GCF_052857255.1. NCBI lineage: Eukaryota > Metazoa > Arthropoda > Arachnida > Ixodida > Ixodidae > Amblyomma > Amblyomma americanum. Next base: position 88,709,891 of record NC_135503.1, on the reverse strand, counting down.
CCGCTGCCGAAATGAACTCCTTTTTTCCGCCATTTATTCGTTACCTGCTTCAATCCTTCCGTTCCGCCTTCGTCTTTACGAGCTTTTTTCTCCATACACCTAAACCAACTTGCCCAACTTTCTGCTCTAATCAATTCCTTAAAGCTTCTTTGCGTTTCGGTTGGGCGCTTCAGGGGTTTATTTTCAGCGGCCCCCAGCAAACAACTCTCACCGGGACTCACAGACTCAAGTAACACATACCACCGTGCTCAAGCAGGATTTGAGAGCCCGAAAAGGTAAACAAAATTTGTTTCCTGAGATGCCGCCTTTGACGCAACTCTCAAAGGAGACACAATTGCAGAAACACATCAACTATAAAAGCGCTGTTGCCATGAGTGACACAAGACAAGAAATAAATGCCGGGTACGTAGGTTCGTCATGTAAAATATACATCCTTTAGCGGGAGCCAGTCCGTTCATTGTATGTTTGTTTTATTCTAGAGCCATTTCTATAGCGCTGAACAAACAACTGACCGCATCACTCCGCTGATAATCAGCGATCCTTTCTCTTGCTGTCATATAACTCCCATGTCCCTCTAAGATTTTCAATTTACCGCTGTCTGCACCAGCTTTTGATAGAGGACTGGATAGTGCGACCAAATGGAATTACTCAGTCATGTGTTTGTCTGCAACGAAGCAATCATCAAAATATTCTATCATGTTGCCTAGTAGAGCTGCTATGGCATACGCTACAATAAAAAAAATTAAAACGCGCACCCTATGAAACATTAGCTAAAATATAGCTAAGACCTCAGGACGTCGCAGCTGCTTGTAGCATGCACATGTTAAAACGGGTTCTTCCATGATTCTTTCAGGATTTTTTGCACAAGTTTCATTTTTCTATGCAGTGTTTAGCGATCCAATTCAAAAGCTGCTTACTAAATTCTTTTCATCATAATTAACAGAGCTCCCTCGACCCTCTACCGTACAAGCGCATGTTTTTGAGCCGATACTGCATAAAAAACTCAATATAATCGTCTCAAATATCAACTCTTTCTACTTATCGCAAAATACATCAGTTTTGTCGCCATACCCTGTATCCCAGTAAAACCTAGGGCGCGAAACTAGAAGTCGCAATCCACAAATTTATGCAGGTGGAGATGCAGCGGCGCTGATGACGAAGATGAAGTTGGGAGCGCGGCCTGGCTCGCGCAGTACAGAACGCTTTGACCCGTTCATTCCCGTTTCTCGTTCATTTCGCTGTTCCTTTTTATTTACTTCTTCCTTCCTTAGCATTCATTTTATTTTCGTACAGGAAATACTTACCTGAAGAAAGGTTGGCCCATAATCGTTTCATGCCTAACCTTCCGTCTGTGGTATTTACGTACTTTTATCTCCTACGGTAGTGAAGGGTGCTGGTCTGATAATACCGGCAAGCTGATTAAGTTCAGCCCGTCAGGTAGATACACGCGTTCCTTCAGCAATGGTCGCACATCGATACACTGCTCAGATGGGAGTTTCATCATTTAATTGCGCTGGTTCGGGACCCCATTACCAACCTGTTTACTTTGCATGTGGCCGTTTACAGCGGACACGTACTGACGTGCCAGAGCTAAGAACTCACAATATTCGAATTAACACAACAATCTGCCTCGCGTCACGGCCCTTGTATGGTTTCCCTCGATGTATACGGTAAACTGCGGGCAGCAAGCAACTATCAAATGTCGCCGCTCCTGACTATACCGCATATTCTGACTAGCAGCGACGCGCCGATTTCGTTATCCAGCTATTCGGTGGATCCATAAGTGCTAAGTAAAGTCTTCTTCTGTGGGGCGCCTTTTTCCCTTAAGATTACGTGTAAGAGTGACAGTGATTTCGAGGACACTTAATGCGTCTTCAAAATGAGTGTCTTCAATAAAGTACTAGGCGCTAGAACGCGCACTACTCCGGTTTTAGTGCCGTATTTGTTTATTCATACTTGTTTTACGCATTCGCAATGTTTTTGGTGTAAAGAAAGAAATGCATGTCCCTCATTTTATCTACATGCTCAATCCGTAGGCTGCACGATTAAACACTTGCCCATTCCCACAAGACAATGAAATTCAAGGTGTCCAGAACGCACATAGGCCATAGTGACATTCTTGCTGAACCTGTTTACAAATGCAGTCTTTGATGACCGCGGCTCTGTTCTTAGACGGTTGAATGAGGAGAGTCATAGTGAGCGTGATTTGGAATGTGTTCATTAAAATGGGAGAGGTCCACGCACATCGGCTGGAATGTGCAGGCTCAGGCCACGGGCAGGTAAGCTTTAGATCAGCACAGTTAAACCAACCTGGCCGATATGAGTTGCACTATTTTTTGTGCCATTAAGTTGAGCACAAAAATAGAAGGAAACTCGAAGCGCCCAATATTTTTCGTTGTTCGTACATATCGCAAACAAACGCTCGATTCTGGAACACCGCGAAAAGCTTTGACTCCGTCTTGTACTGCATAAACTGCACTGTATCACCCAGAACCATCAGTTAATAATGTGCACGTCGATGAAGCGCGCAGTGTATAAACTGTTGACATTTGAAGCGCCGAAAACAGAACCAATACCTATTAGAAGGCAGGTCATGCGCCCAACAAAACTACCTCTGAAGATGGCCAGAAGGTCTAAGCGATATACTACCGAGCGTATAGGGGACAGCATGTAGTGTAAGGGGAGAGCAAAACAAAGGCCACGCATTTGCAAATCACTGATTTTGTTTAATTTTCTAAAGTATTAAAAGATAAACGTTGCAGAATTACCTTCTACCGTCCTGTCATCGGGCTCAGTAAATATAGAGAGGCTAGCGTCGGCTGAGCAGGGTAAAAAAATTTTATTTCGAAATGTTTGAAACGTGGCATCTTTCCTGAACCCCTAAAGAAAAATAGACGGCGCACGAGGATTGACGCGAAGCCCTTCCAAACTAATGCATTACTCAATCGTGCAGTGGTTTCACTTGAACTTGCCTCCTTAGAAACCTACGCAATATTTGTGAGCCTATCCGCGTGACGAACACTTTATTCAAAAAGAACCCGGTACAGTTTTGTTTCATGACCTGCTATTCACAAGGTCGTACTACAGCCAGGCTCCGCTCGTAACCTGTCTACGCGGTTCATAACGATTTCTTTCCTTATTCGCAATATCTGCCTCACTAGCAGTAGGAGCACATTTCTTCAAAATTTGTTCTTAGAGGTGTCGTTACCTGATGGATGTGTGGGCGGAGTGCATGAGGAAAAAAAAGTCTTAGCAAAAACTAATATGTTTGGAATATACCGCGGGAAATTTATATTCTATTTTAAACATAATTTTGTGTTTATGAGTGCGCTAAAAATATGCAAGAAGTAGCTTCCTGAAATTTCATGCTTCGTATCCGAAATATATTCTAAGAATTTGTCAAAAATACCTGACTTAAAGCAAGCTTCGAACACGTTTAAATTACGTGAAAAAACTGATTCAGATTTAGCATCTTGTCAATGTAATAAAAGCATACTTTCGTAAATATAAAATTAATTCGTCCAAAGTGTATTTAAAGTCTAACGAACGGGCAGTCATTCTAAACATATTTGCAGCGAACTTCTATCTGCCGTAGAACAATCTACAGTTCGAAATTGAGTTCCGGGAAATTCCATTTGAATGTTGGCTATGCATTTAAAGTGTGCTTTCGTAAATACGAAATTAATTCGTCCAAAGTATACTTCAATTTTAACAAACGCGCAGCCCGCGTAAAGATACTTTCGGCACACCTCAAGCTGCCGTTGGACAATCTAGTGCTCGAAAACGCGTTTCGGGAAATCGAATTTGCATTTTGCCAAAGTATTTAACGTTTGCTTTCTTAAAACGAAATTAATTCGCCCAAAGTGTATTTTATTCTAACAAATGGGCAGTTCGCGTAAGCATATTTGCAGCACACTTCAAGCTGCCGGAAATTGAGTCTACTGCTCTAAATCGGGTTTCGGGGAACAGTGAAAACTCTCCCTCTTCCATTGTCCTTTCGTTTATGGTAACTTCTAGCCGGAAGACAGTCACTGCTTATTGACATTACGTGTGCAGAACGCGATTGCATTATTCCGGCAAAGCCGCCTTGGGAACCTCCGGGCATGAGCATGCCAGCGAAGCGGACCCCGACTCGCAAGGCCGACCGGCTCCCGTAGACACCCATGTATTTGCTGCTTGACATTTCAACTCCTGACCGATGCCTGACGCAAGTTGCGACTAACAATTCGGTTCTAGATAGACCGCAGCTTTGAATGCGACCACTCCGGCATTTGTGCGACAATTTGGGGGTCCACAGTCTTTGCGTCAAAAACTCCTCACCGGACAAGATAATGTGTCATCTCTCATGGGGTGTATACCTTCAAGGCAAACCAAGTATCCAGCTTTCTGGAGCATTTTTTCTTTGCTGACGTCGTTTACTGTTTCGGCGTTTACTGTGTGGCAACGCCTTTCCCATGCACGTTGCGTCACGTGACCTAACAATGTCATAGACCTCTTTATTGATGACAGCGCCGCGTTTTCTCAGGAATGGGCTCTTTAGGCTTATCGGTTACAGCCGGGTCAATCGTTAGTTCTGCTGTGGGCAACTCTGTCATTCTCGTCTGGTAAAGCCGACAAATATACCTTTCTCAAGCCAAAGCGAATATATGATAGTGCATTTTTAATGTAATTCAACGTATTTATTGCGTATTTCTAGTATATTTTAAACGTATAATGAATATTCTAAACTGGTAAAAGTTACTTTTGCCGTATTTGTAATGATGTTTAAAATATTTCTCCCAGAATAGTTGAAAGCATTCGTATTTGAATTAAGCATAGGTGGCAAAATAGAAAATTAATATTAAGTTAATACAATATGTTCGAAGCATTTTTTGCAAGAGCTGTGATAGCGCCCCTAGCAGGAGCCAGAGGAACTAGCACTCGTGTTGGAGCCGCCACCGTCGGAGCGAGTGAATGAGTGCGAGAGTGAACGGGTGGCGCGCGGCTATAGCGCCCTTGGCGGTAGCTGGAAGAAACAGGGTTCGCGTAGGAGGTATCAGCATTCAGCAATTGTTCCAATTTAAATGCGAATATTAAAAGTGAATTTGAAACGATGAAAGTTTAGATCACACTGCTGAGGCAAATATGTCGCATTAGATTTTATCATCGCCTGTCAAATCCATTTTTTCTTACAGCTTCGATATTGTTGCCCTTTCGCTCCTTTCCTATCGTATGGACGCGCGATTTGGTTATATTCGCAGCACGTGCACACCAACATTTGGGCGTGATTGTAAGTCCGACAGCTTGCTTCACTGTCAGAATGTGTTATACAGGTGACCGGTTTTGCTTGCCGGGAGGGCTTTGCTAATCTACAAACATTAGTGTGGGAAGAGAAAAAGAAAGAAAATAATGTTGCCCAGAATACAGATCGAATCTGCTGCTTTCTGATGCGGAATACTCATTCCCCGTGTCTCTTGTCCTGTAGCCCGTTTTCCTGCAACAATACTTTGTTCACTTACATTTCTGCACGGCACGTTACGTGGAAAGTGGCGGTCATTCGCACCAGCCAGCGGTTTTTTTTAATTACAACGCGAAGTGTATACATGATCATGAGGAGCGAACTGTTAGGCTAAACAGAGTATGTGTTGCTGAGGTTAATGATGCATATAAAGGGAAGTTCAGGAGCGCTAAACACGAACACAGACGCATTGCGAGGAGTGGACGTGCATGAATTACGACATTCCTATGTTCAGGATCCTTCATCTTCGCTGTTTTCAGTTATTCCAATTCTCTCGCAGCAAAGGTTAAGCGAGCAGTTGCACCAGAACTCAGTTGATGATGATGATGATGTCCTCAGTCTTAATGGCACATATCCATGGCGGGAGATCGGCCAGGGTGGTCAGTTCTCTGGGCTAGCTGTATTCTTTTTCAATACTTGATAGTGACATGGCGCGAGTAGAAAATCTGAAAGCGCCTCATATGGTACCACGTTCTGGTACCAGGCGAACTTTTTTGAAGCGCTAAATTTTTCTCCACCACCGTATCACGTGCGAGACAAATGGCAAAAGCACCCGTAGACTCCATTTATGATTGCTGAAGCGAAGCGAAGCTTATACTCTATTGAGCGAACATTTCCCACGGTATTTATGAAAGCGAAGGCAAACTGTGATGTGCCAGATGCGCGCCAGCCTTGCGGCGAGATAACTCAATGCAAAAGATAAGGACAGAGGCAAGAGAACCTAAGATTCCAATGCCCCTACCGCAAAATCCGCAGGGGTGTTAGATGTGGGCCCCTTGTTTGCCTGGGCCGTCTCTCGCGAGGCCGAGGTCAACGGTTTCCGGATCGGGAGTCTGCTCCTACGGGGTGACGAGGAGACGAGATGGGCCTAAAGGTGGAGAAGAGACTGAAAAGGGTTTATTTACATTTTTACAGAGCTCGAAAAAGTGAAGCGGGAGCTGGTCGATCACATGCCGAAGTACTCCTTAAATAGGGTCCTCTGTCCCCGGGTCCATAGTTGGGGAATTTAGTTCATTAAAAATGCGACCAATCACTGCGATGTCGATCACGTGTCCACTCTTTAGGATCCGCCTACCAGGACGTCCCCAACAACACACTCCCGCCACTTCTGGCAAGTTAAGGTCCGTGCTGTCCCTGCAGCAGTGATGAAAAGCCAGAATGGAGGCCCAATCGGCGTCGAAGGTCAGTCACCTGCATTGCACATCTCTGTGGGAACGAAAGGCCGCCGCTGCACTTGCGAGATGGTTCCACTTAGGGGAAGACACTAAGGGGAAGATGAGGTCTTTTTTGAAGCACGAGCATTCCGGTGTCCTGGCTCGCCTTAATCAAACACAGCCGCGTCTGCCGTGACTCACTTGCAGCACCGCGCTGGCCGCCGCCTCCGCCGACACTTAGGGGAAAACGAGGTCTTTGCGTCCCAGGTAGATCCGGCGCCGCGAACTAATGAGAACCATGGTCCCGAGAAATGTTCCCAGGCAGAGGATGACCATTTCACCCCGTAAACAACAGGGGGGGGGGGGGGGGGGGGTCCCTCGTTGATTCCGCCACCTGCATTCGTGGCGCCGCAGCCACACAGACGCCTCCTTGAAGCATCTGTCGATTGATGACTCCCAGTCGCTTGAACATTCTTGGCATGTTGGCGTTCTCCGTCCGTAACAGGGGTTGCAATACTACTTAATTTTGCTATTAGTTTTCAGTCTGTGTCTCAATATGCATGCGCAGTTCAATCGTTCTTATACATCAAAAATGGTCCTGCTTTCATAATAATACATACATTGTAAAGCACAATTTTCTAATTAAAAGTTACAAGTTTCTTTCATTTATACAACGCAGTGGCTGGTAGCAACTAATTGCTAGGGAATGGTAAATATTTAGGACGTTTTTTCACTCGGTCATTAAAAGTTAACTAAAAGCAAGGAGGAGGAAAGGAAGAGAGGTTAACCGGAAGAATAAACAGGCTTCCTACCCTGCACTAAGAGCAATGTATGAGAGATTTTAATGTTGTAATGTGAATCTCATATGAACATTTTCTGAGATAAGACAGTCCACCCGGAAGACCTCCCTTTCATTAGGATGGAAGATATTTTCTGTGATCTTACGGGTACATACTGGAGAGATATTTTGTGTACTCCATTGTTAGTGCGCAGATGTTTTGCGTCGATCCTTTAAGGCCTGGGTTTTATCGAAATAGCATTTTCATGTCGAGCGGCATGAGTCCATTAAAGGTAAAGCGCTTTAAAGAAAGCACAGACTAAATAAAAGCAGATCAAAAAGAGACCGTCAATGGCGACCTATTCGAATGTTTTCTTTCTGGAAGCCGATACATCTCGTACGGATCCCACTGAGTGCCTTGCCTGTAGGGCTTTCGGTAACATGGAGTCAGATATGCTCTATATCACAGGAAAGGCCTGTGATTTTTTCATGCCGCATTGCTACATAAAGTGTGCTAATGATCACGACGTCCATGGTGCGGCGTTCTCAAGCCGTGCTCTATAAGAATGAAAGCTTCCAAGTGACTTTTGTTTCCGCCGCACAAAAAAAAAAAGAATAAAATTTCGCATACCCATAAAAAATACTATAGAAACTAGAATACGCGCATTTGCGAATCATTTGGGATAAATAAAGCGCCAGTGCTTCAAGTCTTCGCATGCACTTTTCAACGGTTGTACGAAGTCTATGCGAGTCCTGAACGCGAAGTATGTTCAGAGGTGCCCCTATGCATGACCGAGCACAAGGCCGCACTGTGCTGCTCAGAAAGGTAGCGTTCTTTTTAAATTCCCTTCATCTTGTCAGGGATGTTTGCTGTGTGCTTCCTATAATGATCTCAGCTGGCTATCCTTCAACAAATTTATCCTTGCTTGCGTTACCCAGTTTTTCTTGTCCCAGCGCGCAGCGCTGCCGACTGGTCTGGGTACTCTCCTGGCTCCCTACCTGTCCTGTTCGCTATCTTGTTCCTCTCGTAGAGAAACATGGAGTAAAAACCTACGGGCTGTCTCATTTTAACCGCCTCCCCAGCCCACCTCTCTCCAATTTTAAAAACGCTCTATCCGCGCATTGACGCATCCGCGCAAGGATGAGTTTTGTGTCGCGCTGTCATTCGCTATCCTAGGTATCTGAGAGACGGCAACGCGATCTGGATGCACCGCACTGAAACTGTAAATCATGACAATGACCCCGTTGTAGTTTAAAGTTTTCACTCAAAGCCCAGAGAAACGAACTTGAAGCTGGTACTAGAGGTGAAAAGCTAGTCGCCGCGGTAGCTGGCGGGCTATGGTGTTCGGATACTGGGCGCCAGTTAGTGGATGCGATACCAGCTGCCTTTTTCTGCAGGCGAAATACAATAGCGCCCCACGCGTTAATAATTTCGTACACGTTAAAGACCACCACGTTGAAGGCAGTCTTCCACTACATAGTGTCTCATTGCCCGTAAAATTGCTTTGGTACGTAACAATTTATTAAATACGTGAACCAGATGCAGAGTAGAATATTCCAGCGATTCTGTTCTAGATTTGTCGTTTTTCCCTCTCCTCAGTGCCTCAACAGCCGACAGGGGCGTTCAGCTCTCGCCGATTATGAAGAACGGGACGGAATTGAAGCCAGAAAGCTTCTTGTCATTATACCAGCTACGCAGATAAGGTTTAAACCTAACGCGAAGACATAGGTGATGTCCTGGAAACTATTGTCCGGAACTCCAGTGGATGGCATTTCGGTTAGAGCTCTGTGGCTGCTAAACATGCACCGGTTGGGGGTGAGTACTTATTAGCGCTCACACCAGCGCACCTTACCGCTAATTAGGAAAACTGCGGGTCGTCCTTCTTGGCTGAAATGGTAGAGCGACTGCCTCCAATAGGCGGTGGTCCCAGTTTTGACCTCCGGGACGAGAATCTTCTGAGGTATACTGCTCATCTTCTGAGGAAAGCTGTATACCTTTCCTTTGTTGCCGCATGAATCGGGTGGGTGTCAATGAGTAATTGTACCTACTTAAAATATATTTCTAACTGGCGGTTTCCCTAAAAAAACGCTGCATGAACATGCACATGGCCAGAAACGGGAATGCAAGGAAGGGAGTCCTGCTATCTTCACTGGTTATTTGTGGTATTGGCTGGGTGGCAGCGGCATTAGGCTCCTGACCCCAAGATCAGAGGTTCTAACCCCGGAAGTGGCAGCCGCTTTTCGGTACAGGATAACTGAGGAAAGCTCCCGTGTCTAGACGGAACACATATAAAAGAAGCAAAAACACCGAAGGTATTACTCCAGAGAAAGAAATAATTCAAGAAGAGCCGACAAACGAGACCAAGTCATCATTGGGGAAAAATAAAAGCAGCTGTGCCCGAAGGAACCGGTAAGAAACGACGATTAAGCCAGGGCACTCTTAATCAGCACCGACTCAGCAGTGAGCTGAAGGATTCGGCACTGAGCAGCCTGCTTTACCAAGCTCACGCTGCGAGTTGACCCCGTGCCGACCTTCTGGCGCCGGCCGATGAGTACGTGCTGGGGTGACGGGACGAAGAATCTACTGCTGGCTATAGAAATTCGCGAACAGGAAACTCAACAGAAGTATTGCGAAACAATAAACCGTGGGAATACGTTTTTAAACTTGCCTCTTGAATATGGCTCATGTTTTTCTTATGTTTATTCGGTCTCCTCGTAGTTTAGTTATACCGTTATCATTTGAATCCCACAAAGCTTAAAATAAGTTAGTTTAGTATATTTTGTAAGCACAAAAAAAAGAACTACTCAGCGGTCTGTGCGATGCCACTTAGCACTGACAAAACCCAGGTGCTCGAGAATCATTCGGCGCCTCCATTGTCTAGGCGGAACTTCCGACGGTAACCTCAAGATACCAGTACCGTTGCTATTTTTGTTCAGGATTAAATTAGCACGTTTTGTGCACCACTGGCCTCGAAGTGCTGGTGAAGTGAGTTGAGGTTGCCTGTTGCGAGTTTCAGGTCATATTGAGAGCTATACATAATAGAAAAATCGAGAAAAAGAGAGGCAATGACATTAAAAAGTAGCAAATACATTTAGTACCATGCACTGTAGGGGAAGATGAGAAAGCAATAACATGGGAAGAAAGAAGGAAATAGTTTAGAACATAAAAGATGGACGCGACGATCCCTCTAAATCTGTCAGGCAAACCCGCCGCCGCCAGGAGGCTGTGTGTGGCTTTCTAATGTGTGGCTTTCAGGGCTGACGGTCGCCGGGCAATCATCCGCGGAACCCACTTGCAGGCAGCAGCCGGGTTCAACCAGTTTTGCTTAAGCAGAAGCGGGCCTGCAGTCAAACTTGAGAGCACTGGATGAGGTGTTCGCCAGCTATACGCCTATATTCCGGCTAAGGAGTTTGCTGTAAATATCTCCGTCTGAAGCGCTTTCATGTGTGCCAGTACCCTTTCATGCAAATACTGGAGAGAACACTTAAGGTCCTCCTTAAGGGTGTGACGCGACAGCATTAATGGATTAATGCCCATGCATGCGGATTTGTCATTCTCTACATTTTATTTTAGACCGCTGGGAGCCCTCATACCACTTTTGACGAAGTGGTGCAGCGATTAAGCGATGTACCACTGCCCTGCGATGGCAGGTGCTGGCACTGGAGGTGCTTGTGACACCCGGGTTGCACCTCCCAAGAAATCTCTCGCAACCAGTCACTAATTTACCTGCCACCTGCCATGAAGGACAGTTTGCTCACAATCCGGTGTGCAGGTTCTGATGATGCCACTAGGTGACGATGCCTATGTGGCCCACCTGCCACCTGGGAGAGCCACTTAGGTTGCTTCTTCAACAATTTTTCACTCACGCCGCCGACGACGATGCGACGCCATATTTTCTGCTGAATTGAACATTTTAACTGCCGCGTTAAAACAGCAATGAGCCGTGGACGTCAGCACCCTAAAAAAACACAAAAAAACTTAAGGTATCGTCACTGAATGCATTACACGAACAACAATGCTGCAGTTTTGTGTTCGTTGTGGAAATGTCGAAATTTAGTCGCCAATAAGTCAGCTGTGCTGGAGGGTGGGACATCGCTGGCCGTATTTGTCGTGGAACGCAAGAAATGCGTACGACTGACAGACAGGTTCTAGGCAGTCCTTGAGCCTACTTCCTTCGTTTGCACGTTTCTAAGTACACTACACTCTAAACAGAAAGGAGTTAAAAGGAAATAAACTGTCCTCTAGCGGAATCTCTTTTATAAAATGAAGTTCGCTAGAGGACAACTTACTCCCTTTTTACACATATTTAGGTGTATTCATGTTTACAGTATAGTGGGGCTCCAAGTGTGAGAGAGGCTTAAACTTTGCGCAGAAAAGAAGAAGCGAACACGTAAGTGACAGAGTGTGATCTGTTCATTACTAGCGCATTTGCACGCACAACTCAACAATCAGTCGATTAAATCTCGAATAAAAGTCTCGACTAAAACTTCTTGTCGAGAGCCACACTTTGGCCGCCTGTCTGCAGATAAACCCAGTTTCCAGCAGCAGTGTCCTTGTGAATAAGCGTAATTAAACCATATACTCTTCAGTGACTGCCTCATCTAATAATATCTGTAATGCTGGTGCGGTGCGCGCAACGGCAAGCGTGCCGCGAGAGCGTGGATCGTTCAACAGGCTCCACGGTTACACCGTTTATTTCGTGATGATTATGATAATGATGACAATAACAGTATTGCCATATGCGGAACAGAGAGGCGCAGTATTCGTAACTTGCAAGGTTAGCCCCGGGGCCGTACCTCAAAGACAGAGATGAAACAGGTGCTGGAAGGAGGCAGAGAGAAAGGGCCGCCGTAGTGAAGTGCGTCGGATAACTTCCGACCACCTGGGGGTCCTTAATAAGCGTCATCCATCACCGTACAGAACACGTGAGTCTCTTGAATTCAGCCTCCACCTAGACGCGGACGTCCAGGACGAGAGTCCATCCCTTCACCTCATGCCCGAAGAGAAAACAAAGACCATAGACACACATCTAACCATGGTGCTGCAACGGCGTGCCGCTGTTAGCCCAGCTGTCCCTAAGTGGAAAGGAAGGCGCCGTGGAAGGAGCCCCGGTGAGGCAACAGCGGGCGCCGCATTGTCGCCTTCCAGTCGCATTAACGTATGGACATTATGCGGCTGCTTCTGTGACCTGCATGCAGGGAAGACGCTCCCACCACTGGGCTCAATATTGAATGACGAAACGAAGCGGAGGCAAAGGATCGACCTCCAGAGGAATCTTGCTGAACAGAAAGCTTCCTCCGACGCTTTGTTCCAGTTAATAACTCCTTCAGACGCTGGGTCTACATATTTGGAGTCGACCTGAACCTCCTCATATTTTCGTACACAAGGCGAATTTCCGCCTTTGAATACCGCGCTCTTACCATTATGACCCTTCCTGGCAAGTTTCTGGCTCCATTTTTTGAAGCAACAGCGAAATACGTTTGTAAAAAAAAATAAAATATGTGCATCACGTCGTTTTTTGCGGGACGAGTAAATAGCTTTTTTTTTTGCATTCTATGTTTACAAATGATCGTGAATGACACGATTTAGTATTGGATTGTGTCGATAGGTTATAGTAGAAACGGCACACCGATTTTCACCGTCATAGACGAAGAAAAAGTGGCGCGGTGGACCTTCAGAGTGGCGTGTCCAAAAATGTGGACATCGCGCCTTAATGCCGGAAATATTAAAGTGGCGTTTTCTACCCAACAACGCGCCGTTTTTTGTAGACGTATAGTACGAAATGCGCTTACGAGCATTGAAAACTATGCTTGTACAAAGAGAACGTTGGACGACTCAAGCGCTCAAGCGTTTTTCATGAAAATATCCGAGGGAAAGCGCCTACAAAGAAGTGCGGCCGACCGAGCAATGAAGACCCGCAGATCTTCGCAAAAAATCGCCACTTAGCTGAGCCGCTGATGACGAACACAGCGCGCCATGACCATTGCTTAAAGTCGGGGACTTCTAGGAGGGTCTCAGGCCCCTGCCAATATTCAAAAAGGGATCAGATATCACCTGTGCTAGATTGTATAACACATGAATCCGAAGTAAGCAACCATTTTCAGTGGCGGTAGGAACATTTTTTTCTCTATCGCTCTGAAAATTTCGCTGTGGGTTTTAGCAAGAATCATTGCATTTTGTATGAAACCCGACAAGGAGAAGAATACAAATTGGCAGCACTACACAAGGGGGGAAGAAAAAGGGGAACCCGTGCCCCCACACCATGGTCAATTCAGAGCTGGCCGCTCAGCTCCAAGGCTACAAAACAGCACTCAGCACATTGGTAGAGCAAGAGGAAAGTTCGTATCAGACCTTTGACATAAATTGAGCAAACAACGACCTCTCAAAATGATTTCTCATTTTGGCAAGGACCATGTGTAAAACAGGCCGCAAGGTGCTCTGTGTTTGTTTCCCTTTCCAACTGTGCCCAGATCACTCTAGGCCGCTTCGATGCAGCCGGACTTGAAACATTACTTATGAGGAAAGCAACCACTGGCCACAATTTCTGAACACGTTAATTACACAACGGTGCCGACGTGAAGGCTCCACATCTAAAAGCCACATTCGGTGCGCGAAATACCGAATTTCTTATGCCTGTAGTCACAGAATGACTGATTTCAACTGTTTTATATGTTATCAATTACAGAATGATTGCCTGGAGCGTACATTCCCAAAGCTAAACATTTATTCACGTCTAACGATCAGTTAAAAAAGGCAAGCAAATGTAGTAGTGTTTACCCTCATACATATGGTTTTTGGCGCTGTGTCCTCAAATGTGGATGCGAATAAAATATGCTTAAATATGAATATTTCTGCGTAATGTTTTAGACATCACTTCTGCTTAGTCTACTGATCGTTATTTATGCAAAAAAAAGATTTTTCCTTTCAGCTGATTTAATTGCCGCATTTTATAGTCAACAAAAAAAAAACTCACACCCTCGCTAGGCTTGGAGTCTATAGACCGGTGGTTGGATTTTTGCAGTTCATTCAACAATGCATCATCTTTTTAGCATACTTCGAAACTGTGAAATCTACAATTGGCTACCTACGGCGCGCGGATTTTGGGCGATACTGTGGGGATCATGCTTAAGATTTTGCGAAGCTTTTTGTGCCCGGCGAGCGTGTTTGAGGAGTGCTTCAATTGTTTGAGATTTTGGTTGAAATCGTGAAAATCATTTGGTGCTAGACCAACGAATCAGTAAGGAGAGGCACATGACAGGACTGTACAAATACTCTTCAGCTCAAAACAAGCGTTGGCGAACTTCCCCTCGTGTCTTCTTTTTCCGGTCTTTCGCTTTATTAGGCTGATTCCAATATCTCAATTTTCAACGCAGACCGGGTTCGTTGAACTTCCCTGCGTATGTAAGGCTGCCTAACTGCCATTGGTTTTTTGAATAGCTGCCGTTGCCTTTACATTTTTATTTTTTCCCCTCCAGAGTTAATTCGACCGTAACATAAGGTTCTGAACTCGTTCTAGGTAAAGAAAAATCCTTGAACCAAAAGAAGCCACTCGTCAAACCCACGAGCATTCTACTCCGGCGGCGCGTACTGTATGAGTAATCAGCTAATTAAGGTTTCAACGACCACTGACATCCGTCTTAAAGGGACTATGCAATAAATTTATTGAGATTACGTGAAGAAGACGAGAGGTAGGCATTTCATCACTCTTCATCCCAACGCAAGGATTTTTAAGCTAGCATCAATAACAACAAAGATATAGACGATTAAAAATTACGCTCCTCCTCTCCCACCTCAACTTTTACACGCGGGGGACCAGACAAACATATTGAAAACAGCTCTGGGACTGGGCCCCGCCTTTGAATACGTCATCAGATGACGCTCCCTTTGCAACTTCTGGTTGTCGCTCCTAGCCCCCCAGCAGCAGCGTCGGCGGCGTGGCGGCATCTCTCCGCTCTCTCTTCGCCTTCCTGGATTGCGGCGCACGTCGGGTTTCTTTGCTTGTCGTCTGTTGTAGTTAGCAGTAATTAACCCGGACCTCGAGGTGCGACTGCTCGCTTTTACGGCCGTGATGGGCATCGAGCCCTATGCGTGCCCACGAAGAGCCGTGCGAGTGGCTCCGGAACTCCCCACAGAAGGAGGCGGCAGAGGAAAATTGAAACCATATGCGCCAAGGCAATGCCCTGGCCCGCGCTTACCCTAGAGGGTCGCGCGGCGGCACGAGCAGACGATTTTCACGGCTACCGGAAGTGGGCCCGTGACGTCGTGGCTGCCGTGGCTCCAGCGAATGACAGCGTGTGGTGGCCTGGCGCGTCATGGAACAGTGACGTCTTTCTTCCACGATTTTAGTTCCAAAATCGGTCACTACGAGCACACCAATCGGCCTGCGAATTTTGAAAAACACGTTTTTTTTTTAAATTTACAATAAATTGCCGGCTCAGTTCCGAAGACTTATGCTTGGTGTGAATGCTCATTAGCATCATTTCTAATCATAGAAAGCATTTACAAGCGACTTTGAATTCTTTGCATAGTCCCTTTAAGTTGAACAACTCGGTGCATCTTCTCAAAGAATACATTGATGGTGATGGTCATTGTGTTCGTTATTTTTGTTCCTTTTTAACTGCTCGCTAGATACGTAATGTTCTTTGAAAACTTTTAATGCGATTCTGAATTCGGCATACGGGCCAAAAATTCGATGTGAATGAAGACGGAAGAGTCGCGCTTCAGCGCTAGTCGGAGTGAACTTCAGTGTTACTTGTACCTCATAAAGCAAATGATAAAAGTCAAAGAATTAAGAAGATTCACTGACGTTGTTTTTGCTAGACTAACCTTTCACGGTATGAGCCATAGCCGAAATACTGTTCTATCTTATGGGGACGCCTAATTGCATCGCTGTGTAAACCGCTGTAAATGGCTGCCGTCTTTGGCAACTCACGCAATCGGGGACAAAAGGCGGCGGTTGCGTAGCGTGGACTTTTTGGCAAGAAATAAGGGACCAAATGCGCACCGCTTACACCTTTCCATTTTCAGCTACGTTAATCCAGTAACAGACCGTTATGGAAAAAAGTGAGAAAACGGCGTCCGTGACGTCCATTACACAGAACAGACGCGTGGTGACGTTTCTCATTTCGGTTGATTGATGTGTAGGCATAAAAATATAATATTAGAATTCAAACTGTCCTAACTTATCGCAGAATACCTGACAGCCCCCAACGAAGATCAGACTGTCCCATACCCCTATTTCACGGAAGCTTGTTCGTCCGCTCCTATTTTATCGCAACACAATTTCGTTTGGAGCTAAAAAGCTCTACTCTCCGCATGCTCAAGGTCAAAACCGCTTAACAATGACCTTCCACCAGGACGAGGGGCTGAGGTGGGCTTGTGACGTCAGATCACCATTCCTCACTCGACGCTCCTCCCCCGCCTTGAGTAACACCTGCGCCACCGCTGGCCGAATCACGGGCTCAGAGTGTAGAGGAACAAAATAAAAAGTGGGTGTCTGGCAAAGCCCCGCTAGACGTCATGGATGAACAGCACGCCGGGACGTCGCGGCAAACTATTTGCAATCGAAGGCAAGCAGTGTCGAATAATCCGCCAGATATAGCTGCGAGACAAGCTGCGTTACAGCGAAAACGTGTGGCGTACGATACAGAGACGGGTGAAGAACGAGGGCAGAAACTAGAGAAATGTCGTCGAAAATTGCGTGAACGCAAGGAGAGAAAGCGCTTAGCCGAGGCCGCCGCCTCAGCTTCGCATAGAGGGCCAAGTCAGAACCGAAGCAAAACCATGCCTAACCATGCTTAACAAGGCGCAGTCGAGCTATCCGCTAGTCTTACTAGGTTCAGCAGGGTTAAATGACAGCCAATTTTTTTCTGTTTTCGTACTGGAGAGTATGAAAGAATCTGCGACATCAATGAATACTTATATAAAAACAACACATAGACATTCCCGTCGTCTTCTACCTATATCTTTTGCTTTTTTTTAATCATTTCATGAACACCATTTGCACACTGCTTTACATTCTAAAACGGGCACCAATAATTGTTCTTGTAAATATAGTCCGTGATCCTTCGGCTTGAGTTGCACTCACGTGCTATTGATTTTTTTCATTATAAAATTTCTTATCTAGATAAAAGCAGGATGGCTAAAGAAATACAAGCCATGTTGAGCGCGAAGAGACCCTCCACCGTGCTTGCCTGACTAGCTTTGATGAGTAATAAATAAGAGCAATAAAGGTATCCACGACCATGTCACTATGCTGCTTTGCTTGTTTACTAGATGTTTTTCAAACTGCTTCTATATTACCGTTCTCACGACAGGCGCAGTTTACAGGCTGCTTGTGCAATGAAAGAAAACCCCATAATTTCTCCCCTCGGACGACCATGTGATAGGGATATTTCCTGTTTGCGGACTTCATGCCAGGGCATTGCTTTTCCCGCAGCGGATGCCACCGTAATGCTTCATGTATGATAACTCTGTGATCTTCCTCTAGAACCTTTATTGTCAAGGTTTTCGTTTCTTTTTTTCCCACTTTTATAAGTAATTTTTGTTGCTCTATTCGTCACCCTCTTTAATGAGTGTGGAAGCTCCTTAGACTATGCTTTCTGCTAGTATTATACATATTTAATTTGATTTTTTCCAAATTTTAGAAGAAACCGCAAGGTGAAGTAGATTTATATTTGTACAAGAGGCCTTCAGGCAAGTTTTATTGCCCGATTACTAATTGTAGTGAACTTGTCGTTGACCTAATATGCATGTTTTGCTTGTTCATGCCCAACAATTGTGCACAAAACATTTTTGAATCGGAAACTGTTTACAAACGTATTTTTTCATATAATTTAAGATTTCACAATTACAATCTATACATGTGCAGATAACTCGACGGCAGTCTTACAATTTTTTATATTAATGTTTTTACTATCGTCAAAAGCATTCCCTATTAGTCTTCTATGCCAGTGTAAACAGTTCGGTGGGATCGATTCAAACACGCTAAAAGAACGATTTTGCTACATATCAGAAGAATGAACCATCACCTTCAATATTTCCATAAGAGTACCTTAGAGTTTTCAAACTTTCAAAATTTTTGTCCGAAAATGTTGGAAATGCGCCTATTCAAATTACTTTAATAACTTTACCTGTCTTGCTGGGTTACTTGCTATTATCGGCGTTGCTACTATTCCCCTATACTTGCACGTGGTCCACCAGTTTTTAAGCTCGTCAGCGCTATTTCTCAAGCTGTCCTTTTTTCTTTTCTGGATGTGAAGAAATGCGATTCAATGACTGACTGACTGACTGACTGACTGACTGACTGACTGACTGACTGACTGACTGACTGACTGACTGACTGACTGACTGACTGACTGACTGACTGACTGACTGACTGACTTACCGACCGACCGACCGACCGACCGACCGACCGACCGACCGACCGACCGACCGACCGACCGACCGACCGACCGACCGACCGACTGACTGACTGACTGACTGACTGACTGACTGACTGACTGACTGACTGACTGACTGACTGACGGACCGACCGACCGACCGACCGACCGACTGATTGGTTGGTTGGTTTGTTGATTGATTGATTGATTGCAGCCCCAGTTTACCATCTCAAGTAAGCAGTCACACCAATTGCGTAGAAGGGATTACCATACACATCATATGCTTAGAACGCCGGCCAGCTCCCTCTCATCCACAAGTAGATAACAGCGTTAACTTTGGCTATATCGTTTTACAACGGAGATGACGTTGTAGTCCCAGCAGAAAGTGCTCTAAACAGCTACTACTGTGATATCTGCAAAAAAAAAAAATTAAGAACGTGTAGAATGCAATGCAAAGAAAGAACATGATCTCGTCTTTTTGAAACTTCACGCAATTAGCTATCCTGTGCAGTTACATCAACGAAATCAAGCACGCAGACTGATCCAACGGAACATCACTAAAGCTCAATTCCTCACAAATGACAACCTTTTAAGGGCTCCAACGCTACGTTTACGCTGGGAGGTAGGAAAAAAGAAATAACAAGTGTCTTGAGATTATGACATCTTATTTACCGGATTTATGCTATGAGAATCTCACACTCGGCATATTGCATGTCAGGCAACTTCCTGCGCATGCTACACACGAAAACAAAAATCAACATTTTCAGTGGGTTATTTGTCTCTCATTTAAGACATTGTACCGTGAATAGCAGAGATTATGTCTTTTTTACCTATAAATCATGTACTGTATAGAAAAAAAAGAAAACAACACTTCCCCTGAATTACCTCTGGAGCAGTACTACTCGACCATTAAAAAAAATCAGAAAAAGATAACGAGCAAATATGAGCAATAAAGCGCTCCTGGTTACAAATGGCAAACACTGCCCGGAGAGAGCCAAAACAGCCACAAGAAACTCACTACGAACGTCGTTGGATTGATGAAGTGAGTTTAAAGCAGCAGAGATTTGGAGAATTCCCGAGTCCTCGCGAGATTACCATTTTTAGGCGAGTCATATGATAGGGGGTCGAAAAGAGTGATTCCAAAACACGAGGAGTTTCTGAATTGAGGATGCCTTGGCTGTCCTGAGAGCTGGCGAGCTCAAAGGCAAAAGCTCTGGGTTGGGACATTGTCACGCACACTTCTTACGAGAATAGAAACCAGCCCAACAGAATCGGTTTCTGACAATCTGACTTGCCAAGGCCGCTAAAATATAATCGAGTGACGCAGAATTCTAAATGAAAATTAATTAGGAAAACGTTTCATTATCCCGTCCAAATTCTGGCTGAGATAAGGGTACACGGTTCTGCATCCAAGCTGAAAAACGTAAAAAAAAAAAACATTGCGTCGTTGGTGCCCGGTGCTATTGGCGGGCACTTTCTTCCGTCTAAGGCGCACGCAAGGGCCAAAATAAGAGCCTCGCAACATGGGAAACTCTTCGGTAGCGGGTACTGCGCCGAGCGAGCAGCCACCCAGGCCGGCTCCTTTCGGGCATTTCTTTCCCTTCCGCTGACGCGCATCGCCGAGCCCGAACCAAGCGTCCGCGCTGAAGCGTGGCCTCCAGGCGAGACCCAAGAGCGCATCGCTGTCTCCCACGCATCTCCTTGGATTGCGCGCGGTTGGCGACGAAATAGCGAGGTTCGCTCAGTTGCGCCGTGCGCTTCACGAAGCTGCGTACTGCTCTATTTATTTACTTGTTACTTTGATTTCTTTCACGAACGTTCCAGTTTTGTTTTTTGTTTTTTTTTTACTTTCTGGGGCGTGCATCACAAAACTTGACTGGACTTTGCCCTCAGAAATGATGCAGTGAATATTTTTTAAATTTCTCGTTCTCAGCGGACAATCTCTTGCCGTCGCAACCGAAAGTTCCGTTGATAAAATTCGGGATAAGTACTTCGCTACACGAGAAAGTCCTTCGTTGCATGAGCCCGGCCGATTTCGCCGCGTAAGCATGGAATCCTTTTAGGCTGACCCAGCCACTTTTTAACCTCCTTCTTGGATATGCTTCTTTTACCTGATTTGCAGGCCCTCGCAATGCATTCTTGTTATCTTAGAGCATCTCGGCGAAAGCGGCATACTATCAGTTATTAAGTCATAACGAAAACTGCGCGCATTCCATCGAGTACGTCAGAAATTGTTTGTTTACTGCCAGTCCTTGCATGGGTGATTAACGAAGTGGCTTCAGGGTACACATGATTGCAATGTCAGCAACAAACTATACAGCATTCCCTAGGCATATTTCGCGCCAACTGATAAGGCGCAGGACACCGATCATATGCCTGCCGTGTCATCGGCTGCGTTCTTGGGCTCGTCTTGTCCTCGCGTTTCGCGCTGCGTCGGTAATGTCCAACCAACTTCCCCGTGTTTCCGCTTTGTCTGCCTGCCACTTCTGATAACGGTTCACTGCTAGATGAATCACAACCCCTGACGCATCTGCATAGGCTTAAGGACTTGCTAATGTCACTTGCTAAGCAGGCGGTGGGGTAGCACGATGAACAGAGCCTACAACTTCGTGGTCAGGTTTAAAGCTACCGTACTTTAACTTATCATGGGTGCAACTCTCGCTTTGCACGGAAGGACAGATGCAGGGGCACGGCGAGGATTCTTCATCCGTGATTATAGTGTTCGTTCTAATGCGGGCCTTTTGAAATAAACTAAGATGCTTTCTTCCTCTAAGAGAAATGTAAAACCACGCAGACATTAACATATTTCAGGTAAGTAAACTTTTCTACTAGAGTTGTGAAAATGTTTGAGAGAGCCCCTTTGGCCGCCGCTTTCCACTATAGCTGCAAGAAGGCGGCGAAAACGACCCAGGCGTAAAGGAAGTTAGAAAATAAGCCCGGCGACGCGCAGCACGCTGTCACACCAGGGTTTCAACGGACGTATCGCCATGAGTCTTCGCAAAATCATGCAAAAAAAAAGATGTTCGCTGCGAAGAAGTGAAGCTGTGCACTTCCTTTTTTGTCACTCATACCCAGCTGCTTGGGATGTCATGAACGTTCACTATACGAGTCGCTACTTAATTCCATCGCTACTTCCGCGCTATGCGTCCATGCGAACGCCATCCGTACCAACGCTTCTTCTTTGTATCCTAGCGCATTCACCTCCCTTCACCTTACTAAGAGCTGTCTTAGCGTGCGTAATAAAGAAGTTCCTCCAAGGACGACTTTCGTGGACAAATACCCTCATACATGCTAAGCCAACATGCTGTCTAAACTTCAGCTTTCCTCAGAAGAACCTTCCTGGAGCTTTTTTTCGTTACAGGCTGCTGCTTTCCCTGATCAGACCTGGGGATGACGGTGTTTTAGCGACGCCTAAGGTGATGTTGAGAATAATACATATTTGGATTCGCAAAGAATTTTAAGAGGACCGCTGTAATACCTACTGCCAGGTTGTTTCAGGCTTTTCTTAGGTAAAATTGTTCACGACTCGAGGGCCGCGCACATGCATGAGTGTATTCGAGGTATTGAATTGACAATTGTCTTGAACGCAGTCATAACAGAAGTGGTAAAAAAAACCTGCCTAAAAAGTTACATAAAAATTAAGCCTTGTACTAACCGCCGGGAGCAGCATCCCTAGCTCACACGTACATTTTGTATTTTACTTCTTACAAAGCAAAGGTCAGTGCAAATGCAACTCATCATTATCATCATCATTATCATCAGCCGTACTACGCCCACTGGAGGGCAAAGGCATCTCCCATATCTCTCCAATGCAGCCTGTCCTTTGCCAGCTGCGGCCATCGTATCTCCGGAAATTTTGAATCTCTCCAGCCCACCTAACTTTCTGCCGCCCCCACCCTGCTACGCTTGCCTTCTCTTGGAATCCACTCCGTTACCCTTAGAGACCAGGGGTTTTCTCCCTTCGCATTACATACCCCTATTCTTCCTCTTAGACTAAGATATCATTACCCGCGTTTGTTCCCTCACCCACTCTGCCCGCTATCGGTCTCTTAACTTTACATCTATAATTTTTTTTACGTAGCTCGCTGCGTTGTCCTTAACTTAATCTGAACCCTTTTCGTTAGCCTCCACGTTTCTGCCACATAGGTGAGTACTGGTAAGATACAGCTGTTGTATACTTTTCTCTTGGGGCATATTGGTAAAATGCGGGATGTTGGTAAAATTCAACTCAGCTCGCCCCATATGCTTTCCGCCTTTGAAGTTATAATGCAAGAAAGCAACTGATGTCCTGGGGTATATAGAATGACGTTCTCAAATACGCTGCTCTGTAAAGCTAATACGCAGGTGACTGCGCAGATACTACGAATGGTGACTTGATTTTACAATTTCATTTACGTACATTAACGGTTCAAGGTGTTTACAACAGCACAGAGCACTGCATGCTCATTGGTATGAACATCGTGTTCAAAAACAAAAAAACTAATTAGTCTTGAAAACGCTCAAAACAGTTCAGAGCACATTCTTGAAAGTAGGTGAAAAAAATTGTTTAAAGAAAGAAAGGCGCCAGGATTCCAGCTTTGATGAGACGAAGAGTGAGATGAAGGGTATGTTAAATTTGTTACTTTCTAGATACAACAGCAGCGGGCGGCTACCATAGTGTATCTCCTGTCTTAATACATGCACCGCTATTATGTAGGTACCTGGAAACAGGCCGAATAGGGAGACGCTCAAAGTAAGTTATAGTAATCTGCATTTAATTTTTACAGTTTATTCTCCCTTTCTTTATGCCTAAACTTCGAGTCTAGCTATTCAAGCGCCCACCAGCAGAAATGAGATAGTATGGTTTTGCTCCCAAAATCATTCCTTTGCGCTTACTTCAAGTAGCTCTTATCGTTGTTAACAACGCAGTGCGCAGTCCTCACACGTAAAATATGTACAAAAGGTACCAACTGCGCCTTTCCTGTGGAGGACAATACGTGCTGATAAATGCGACTGCCTCTTTCCCTGAACGTTGCGAATTCTTTATTTTCAATTTGATAATTATCGCAGCCGCCGAGTTCCTTAAAGATTTTTGTGAATGTGGCCTTTTTTGCCCGTTGTTCGCCTTCTAGTGAATAACAAAACTGCGGACACTGAGCACTTTTACTGTGCTACCCTGCTGAAGAGCAAGATTTAACTACTCGCTGTTAGGCAAGCTCGCGGTAAACATCCGGACATTAATTCCAGAACCTGGCCAACTGCATTATTTAAAAACTTCCATCTTACCGTTCGAGCTTCGAAATTAAAGATGACACACCCGAAACGAACAATTACTATGACAGAGAACTCGAAGTAGACCGACTAGGTATACTAGAAATTTAAAATCAACCCAGCACTGGAAGGCGAGCAAGCGATGAACGTGCCTACACAACTGGGAGATCACAGCAACTCAAGCACTCTAAAACTCAACACCGCGGAAAACGCAGTTCGGACGTCACTACAAAGTGAATACAAAGACATGAATTGAACAGAGAAGCGTAGGCTGGAGTAGTACCGCACAGGAAGCCCTGATTCGCAAAAGCACCCTAGAATTGCTGACTGGTGAAACAGGGTTTCAAAGAACAGGAAAGTCGAAAGAGTAAAATCGGAAAGAACTCGAGACGGGCGGTGACCGGAAGGGAAAGACCGCATGGATGGTCCTGGTCTTAAGACAGGAAGAGGACCAGAAGGATGAACGAACTCAAAGGCGGAGGAACAGATCTGAAAGAAGAAGACAGCTATCACACACTGCGCAAAACAGTCACAAAAGAAACCAAACTCAGTGCGGCGCCAAGTGTTCAGAACTAGTATACTTAAACTGGTCATTTTCCACTGAGGCTCAAAGGTTTCTGAGCTTTTAACCTTCGTCGAGTTGCTCGATTTCGGCGCGCACACAGCTGCTCAGGACTGCTGCATGCTACTTTCATCAAATACGTGCCATAATCTGTACTTTTTACGGACACTTAAAAAGCATTAGCACAGTTTTCATTTAATGTAACTCTACATCAAAACAACCTGCCGCCAGTGAAGATTTAACTGCAGCCTCCAGGAAATCAGCCCTAACGAACTGTGTTTAGTAATCTTTGAATTATAATGGCACAAACCTCACGTCCATAAAATGGTTCTATGGGTTCCTCAAAAAAACAGCAAAGTCCCCTGTGACAAGTCGGCATAAATGCAGTACGTTGCGTCTCTTTCTTCTGTTATATTTGCTCTGTATTTGATAATTTAGCACATTGAAACAAGCCTTCACTTTCTAACAGAGGAAAACAAGAGCTTAGAGAGAGCAAAGCATATTCATGTCCGCCCATAGTGGCGCTAAACTCACCGGGAGAATGTGAACACCGTGGTATTTCATAATTAGTGACAGCAGGCCACAAATCCCTCCAGGCACTTAAATCTCAGAACGAGCATCTCGTTGCGAACAGGCGGCCACCACCTGCCGTGTAAAACCGCGCTCCTGTCTGCAGCGCGAAATGCCCGCATTCGCCTTGACGTTTCTTGGGGGGGAATTGCTTGACGCCTAAGGCTACGAGCCCTGCACAGGTGCTTAAGGTGAACGATGGAAGCAGGATGCTGATTAAGCTATGTGAACGCCGTAATTCACAGGTTATGCAATACCCTGGGAAAATGCGAGCGTAAACAAGAAGTGGTTAGAGAATGGCCCATGGTTTTCGCTTAACATTCTTTAGAGATCGGGTCTTAACATTCCAGAAACCTTTTAGAGGGGCCTCGCAGGCGCTCAAGGCCACGAAGATATGTTAAGCAAAAGGTTATCGCAGGTTATCGCAGCTTAAGCGCCTTATCTATAAGGATAAGCTAGTAAACGTGCTGACAAATCAGGAGTCATGAACTGGTATTTGTTCAGACACTTTCGTAAAATGTGCCCGTTTTTCTAGCATTACAAATATAGCCGGAGTGGTGCCCGTTATATAATCTACAGGGGAATGTTTAAACACTCTCCTTCAGTACATTAACCGGCCGTCAAGCTTAGTTTTAACGCTATAGGGAGCTTTGTACGACGCGAGAAGTGGCCGCACTAAGGCGATGGGCGTCGTCTAAGGTCACTAAGAAGACAGCAACGAAGGTGGTCGTCGTTGTGAGTGGGTGATAACGTTCCTTAAGGGTACGTAATTTGGCTATTCATCTTGCCTTTTGTGACTTCTAAGCTGCGCGTGAGTGCCGCAAAAAACGCCGAAGACCTATTCTGTGTCTCCCTGCGTTTCCAGCTACAGAGGAACGCGCAAAAAGATGCTCTTTTTCTTCCCTATAGTGACAATGTACCGCTCAAAAAGTGTAAGCAGGCCATAGCGCGGTCTGTTAAACCTCAAGGTTTTAGGTTGGACTCTCTGCATGTACTACATACGCGACACAAACACCTCGACGTCAGCGCGACAGCGCTCTCTTCCAAGAATGGGCTGACCGAGGTTCCGTTACAACGTAAAATTGCCAGATGCGGTAGCTCAATTCGAGAACTGAATCGAGGTTATTAGACGAGCTCTCAATCCGTTTGTCGAACTCTAAATCGAGGCCTCGATTGACAACAGAAAAAAAAAGCCTGAAAAACGCCTCTAAGAGTCATCGACTGACCGTGAGGCCGTGGATAGCGTGACGAGTTTGTGCGCGATCCTCAAAGCTGCTGGTTGAAAGTGCGTTGCGAATAAATATAACAGCGGAGGTGCCCACAGTCTCCTGCAGGAATAGGAAGCGTTGACAGTGACAAATTTTGAGAGAAAGCGAACGCGTGTGTTTCGTTATTACTGTTTATTAGTTAAAGGAATGTATTACTTGTTGTGTTGTTTGTTGTTTACGCATAGTGTACACATGCTTCGGGTGCTGCAGCCTTTGTGACAAGAATATGTACTGCACCATGTGCAGCACCTCAGAAAGCTGTACGTCTCAAAGGACAAATAAATAAAGCAAACCAAGCTCTGCCGCACATGGGTAAGCCCGAACAGTGTACCATATTGCGTCCAAGGCCACGATAATGCTAGTAAAGCTTTTACTAAAACGACTGCTTCATGATAACGTTGGGCTGCTCTCACAGATAGAATAGAACGCATCGTGCTTTCTGTTTAAAAGTGCGACGCTATGGGGAAGCAAAATTTAAAATACCAACCTGGGAAAGAGGTGCAGAAACGAACTATAATGAACCGAGGTCAGTTCGTAACAGCAAATAACGTCAATTCATATTCCTCGCCTGTTTGCTTTGGCCTGCCTCAGGGGTCCGTTCTTGGGCCCCTCCTCTTCCTCATTTATATAAACGACTTACCAAACACTATATCGTCTGGTATTTGTCTTTTCGCCAATGACTGTGTCATTTACCGCGAAATTAATGATGATAATGATGTATCTGTTCTTCAGTCAGATATTAACAAGGTACTGGATTGGTGTAACCTATGGAATATGAAGATAAACATTACTAAATGCAAGCATTTGCCCATTTCTCGTATATCTACTACAGACACTACGTACTGCATTAATGACATCACTCTTGAAACTCTGGCCTCTTATAAATATCTGGGCGCTCATGTCTCTTCTAACCTGTCATGGAAAACTCATGTTGACATTATAAATAACGCCAACAGCATCCTTGGATACCTTCGAAGAAATTTTTTTCATGTGCACCGAGTTGATTAAATCTATTACTTTACAAAAGATTGGTTCGCTCTAATTTGGAATATGCTTCATCGGTGTGAAACCCTGGGGTCGAATCTCTCATTTCTGACTTAGATTCAATTCAAAACCGCGGTTGTCGTTTCATACTTTCCAAATATCATCGTACTAGTAGTGTAACTGCCATGGAAGCTAACCTTTCCCTACCGCTTCTTTCCCATCGCAGGTCAATAGCTTCATTATGTACTTTTCACAAAATTTATCATGATCTTTATCTTAAAGAGAAGTTATTAAAATTACCACCGTATATTTCAGCACGCATTGATCACCGCCACAAAGCATGGTTCCCTCCTTGTCGCACAAGATGTTTTCACGATTCTTTCATACCCAGAACTTGTGTCAGCTGGAATTACCTTCCCCAAAATGTTGTTGCAATTACTGATACTGCTGCCTTTTGTAACGCTGTTATTAATTTTACATAAGTCTCTGTCTATAACTACGTTTTAATTTCTTAGCTGCTGTTTTCTTTTTTTTGTGGTTTGTATTATGTAATGCTGCCTTTTGTTAATGCTGTTATTGATATTATACCAGTGCGGGCTGTAAATATTCAAAATATTTAGCTGATGTTTTTGTTTTCTTGTACTTGTCTGTTATTCCCACTCTTCTCTGTAACGCCTAACGGCCCTGAGGGTGAATAAATGAATACATAAAAGTATATTACATTGCAGCCACCGTTAAGAAACTTGGCGCTGTGCAGTACAACCTCTCGTTACAAAACGCCTAGGGGAAGGACAGAAAAGCCCTGCGCGAATTCATGGTTTATAACTTTACGTTTCATTAAGTAATTGCGTGCACTGAAAACTTTAAGTTTTGGATATTTTACAGGCATGCGGCTTATTACGGTTTAGTGGATTGCACCTTTGTAACTTGACTGCCGCCATATTGCTCGCTCGTATACATTTTTCACCTTGCGTTTTTTTCATCCGCCGCGGTGGCTTAGTGGTTAGGGTGCTCGGCTACTGATCCAGAGTTCCCGGGTTCAAACCCAACCGCGGCGGCTGCGTTTTTATGGAGGCATAACGCTAAGGCGCCCGTGTACTGTGCGATTTAAGTGCACGTTAAAGACTGCCAGGTGGTCGAAATTATTCCGGATCCGTCCACTACGGCACCTCTTTCTTCCTTTCTTCTTTCACTCCCTCCTTTATCCCTGCCCTTACGGCGCGGTTCAGGGGTCCAACGATATATGAGACAGATACTGCGCGATTTCCTTTCCCCAGAAACCAATTATTATGATACCAACGTTTCTTGGACGTCGCCTCATTATTGACTAAGCTCATGCGCGCCTCTCCCGAAGGCGTGGTAGATTGGCAGCGCCAGGAACAAAAAGCCTACCGATCGCACGTGTTACATGCGCGTTCTCGAATAGTGAGCACTGCACTTGCGCACCGTGTAGTGGCATGCCGCTTGTGTGTTGATTCGTATCGTGCGTAATAGTTCGCTACATTTCCCAGGCTGGAAGAATTCTGACCCGCATCTTTCTCAGGGTACCTTCACTTTGGAACTATTTTCCCAAGAATCTCCAACTTCACAAATGGCGCGCAAGTAGAAGAGTCCCGATAGCCCTGTCGCGCGCCGCATTTTAGTATGTCCGCTTCAACCAAGAATCATATGGCGTATATGTCCATATGCGTATATGTCAGCTCGTGGAATTTGAACTGTATGTTAAAGGAAGCCCTAAGAAACATTTTTCATTCAGCCACTCTACCGAACAGGAGAAGTAGAACCGGTTTTTTTTTTCCAGCAATATTTTCCGTGCATAATTCTCCCTATTCTGCCATTAAGTCACGCTTAAGTATTTTGTCCAGCCCAATACCTTTCACGTAATTGTGCTTCAAAAACATCAGCATTAGGAGGTATATAAGGTACATGTAAACAAGTATCTAAGCGGCGCCGTGTGCTGTAAAGCGCCAGCGCAGGCGCCGCTGTGTCACTAATAAAAAAGTCAGTGTCACCTTTATAGTGGTTGTTAATGCCCCCACATCATTCATTTTTTTTTATTTGGAGGACATTTCATAGTCTTGCTCTTGAGGCCTGCGTCCCTGAACAGTTCCACAAAAGTTGGCAAAGATTCACTTCAGCGGCCGGTGTGGAACTTTAGGGACATGTGCTTGACACTGAGTTTTCTTGATAGCCCCATCGGCACGTCATCGACGCGGCAAGTGCCGTTCCAACCTGCCATCCTTCTAAAAGAACCTTTCCTGCAATCTTGCTAAGGTATGAGAGAGAGGGTAAGTGCGTGAGGAAATGTATTGCTCTTTATAGAGCCGATAGCCGCAAATTATGGCACAAGCTAAGTGACTTAATGAATTGGGACTCGAGGGAAACACCCGAGATCCACATTGTCGTGAACGGCTTTGAGATCAGTGCTGACGCACTTCCCGGTTCTTTTAATGACCATTTCAGCACTAATGATCGCCAAAGTGCTAGTGTGAATGCATGCCGTTATATTAATGAACACTGCACAGTATCCATCTTTCTTCGCCCTACAAACGAAGGTGAATTAACAATGCTTTTCAAAGAACTGAGCAACAGTTCTGCCTGTGATGTCGATGACCTGCAGATCGGGCCCGTGAAGTATGTCCTTGGCCTAATTTCACCTGTTCTTATTCATGTTTACAATATTTGTCTTAGATCAGGCCAATTTCCAAGAAGAATGCAGGTGGCATAGGTGCTAGTCCTTTTAAAAAAAGGTGACAAAGCTCAAATTTCTAATTATAGGCCCATCTCCATACTTCCAATTTTTTCCAATGGACTTGAGAAGATCATTTTTGTAGGCTACGTAGCTTTCTCGATAAGCATAAGTTAATAAACCCTGCATCAATACGCCTTCCGCAAAGTCATGTCGACCGAACTGGCACTCATTAAAAAGAAACAGCTCATCCTAAAGAATTTTGACGAACGCTTAATAACATTACTCGTTTTTGTTGACTTGTCCATAGCCTTCGTTTCCATTGACCATAAACTTCTGCTTTTCAAATTGTCTTACAATGGCATTCGTGGCATCACCCTCAACTTAATTGAATCATACCTAAGTCATAGAAGGCAGTTTGTGCATGTGAATGGCATATCATCTAACGTCCTTCCAGTTGTTGTAGGTGTCTCGCAAGGAAGCATTTTGTTTCCTCTATTGTTAAAATTTTCGTTAACGATCTCACTAACATTGATCCCAGCACCACATTCATTCTGTATGCAGATGATACCACACTTCTCTTCTCCTCCAAATCTCCAGATAATCTAACCCTACATGCTAACAACATGCTTTCTAATTTACATCTGTGGTCTATTGAAAACGACCTGTTAATAAACACCGTTAAAACTAAAGCCTTGCTCATTCAACCGAAAAACATAAACACTGCGTTACCTAGTGATATACTACTAAATGCTTTTAAAATCGGAGTTGTACGAACATTCAAATGTTTGGGCGTGCACTTTGATCATATTATGTCCTGGCACTTTCATATAAATTCTCACCGGCAAACTGTCTCAGGTGCCGTGTCTAGTCCGTTCTGTCAGATGTCTTCCCTTTTCCGTAAAACTCTTAAAGGGGTTGGGACATCAAATTTGAAGCTATAGTAAGCTTGTTATGGGCTTCCTCTGTATGTAAGGGCGGTCACCCACGGCGAAGTATTGCACGCATAAAGCGCTTAAAATATATTTTAATTGAGCTCCGAAGAGTCCCTAAGTGCTCTTTCTCACGATCGAGGCCCATTGCTAGCGCTATAAGTGGTGACGTAGAGCCCTGGGAACGATATCAGTGAATAGCAGTGACATCACAACACAGTAACGTGATGTACTCGCGACATCGGCGAGGCGCTGCTTCGGCGACTCAGCGGTCGGTGTGCAGATCGGCATATATGCCGTCGCTAACGCACCAGCCGGCACCTCATATTGCCGGCCGAACGAAACCTTCACCAGACGATGCCTCTCTTGTTCGCACTTTCTCCGTAATATGAATAAGCGAAACGAGCGACTACATTTCATATGTTTCTCCTTCGGCTCACCTGCAATACGAATAGGCCTAGCGGGTCTGCCGGGTTCGCAAATTTTAGCGAACACAAATGGTCATCGAGCGTAGCATTGACAACAGTGACCTGAAATCGAGGATTGTTTACATCTTATGGCGCAAATACATCAAGCGAGAAGTGCCGCTGCTAGGCGGTGTGACCCAGTCTGTCGGTCAATAATGCAGGCGCCCGCGGCGGCAGCTACAGTCGTCGGCGTCGCTTGAGGGCAACAAATTAAGCCATTTTGTTTATCTCAAATGAGTGACGAACATACCTCTAGGTAAACCAATTTAAATTCAAGTTCTGGACACATCGAAAAAAGCAAAAAAAAAGGCAGTTACAACGAGTCAGAAACGCGGGTCCTACGCGTTGTCAACAACCTGGCTATGAAGCCTTCCCCAGGCTGGTGCTCGCATTCTTCGGCGATTATTGCAAAGTTATCGCACTGCGCAAACAATTAAACCCGCAACCGGCTCAAAAGAGATGAGCTTGCTTAGCTTAAGTGGAACGCCGCTTGCTATTCATGCCAAACTACCGCGCAATTGCTGCCTGTATACAAATTCAAATGCATAAACAAAAGTAGCGCCGAGAGGCAGTCGTCGCCATGGGCGCATTCCTGGAGGAGTACGTACCCGTGCGGTAAATGCTGAGTCCTGTCCAATTGCCTGGAAGCATTCATTTAGGGAATACATGGACTGTTTTCTAAACTAGCAGCAGATATCGTAATCAGCAGGTGCGGGACCCTGAGCAGTCTAGCAGCGTGGCTGCGCGGGCGGCGCGAAGTGAAGACAGAAACGGGTATTGGTCGGTAGGAAAAGTGAGGCATCGTGTCGCTGTAATGTGAGTGGGGTCAGCTACGGGCCACCGACACAGACGTCCCTCTGAGCATCGGCGTCGCCGTGGCGATGCGAAACACAACGCTGAAACCACGTTGGCATCCGCGGTTTGGCGATTGAGATCGGCCGAAGCGAGCCGCTTGGTTTCAGGACTCAGCATCGTTCTTCACTCGCTTGATTGGCTTTTCTAAGCATATCACAGTACCGAACAAGTTTGTTGACACATGATTTCGAAAGGCGCTGCTATGCACAGCATGTGTACGAGAGCAGACGATGCAGCAATACGTGCGTCACAACTTTTGGGGCCCATGTGACCAAGGTTGCTGCTCTTCCCTGATGGTTGAAAGTGTTTAGTCAGCGCTCTGTGTGTCTTGTAATACATGTCCTTTCTGCGTCCGCGTTTTCTGCGCTGTTTAAACCAAGGTAATCTTTGCTCTCCCGCTAATCTCACAAAACGCGTAGCCCCCTACACTACTCGAGCTCCGGAGACTGCGTGTTCCTCATCCGCGAACTAATTATGGCCAAGAAATGTTAAGCTACAGGTTGCCGAAGTTATTAAATGGCCTTATTCATTGTAACGTCGACGTGCTCATTTGTTCTGTACGAAACCTGCTTGAAATATTTTTGTACGCATGACTGTGTTCTGTAATAAGCTGTGTACGGCGTTTTTCTTTTTTTGTTTTATTTTCTCTTTTACTTTTTGAATTGTATCTTTTTCGGGTTTCTTGTTTTGCCTTTGTTTTAACACTAGTCTATTCATAATCCTACTCTCCACCCTGCTGCAGCCAGTGTAACGGTACTTGGGGCCAGTCAAGCTTCCCCTGAGCAGCTTTTTCCCCGTGTATCCCCCACAACCATTGTATCTCCTTGTTTGTGCAAATAAACTGAAACTCAAACAAGATGGGCAGAGCGGAGTTGAGATCAAAAGGGAATCTCACATGGTAGGCATTCGTGCTTCGGGCAATGCAAGCAATTGCATCTGGTTTCCTCTGCTGAACAGCCTGAGTATCTTCTAGAGTCCAATGAATCTGGACATCCTTCATTAATTTCTTACCTGGAGCATGAACGCATCTCTTGAGTGATGCTTAGTCTCTTTGTTACTCTTTTGAATTCTTTAATTTGGCACTGCTATGGCGCTCGTGTAAATATGGGCGTCTCTTATAGACGCTATGTAATTTATAGACTCCATCGTATCACGATCAGCGGAGAGCTCCATCACAAGCGGGCCTTCAGACGTATTTCCTATGAGTGAGTAACACTGTTCTGTGTCGGGCTATTAGTTTCCGTAATACCCTCCTGGTCTGTTCCTAAGGCATCCATATAATAGCGCTGTCACAAGGCCAATTTCAATGGCCATCGAGTCGAGAGCCTCCGAAATTTTCAATCGCCATCGAACTCGTAGGATTCGCGTTGCTGCTACACAGAAAATCTCAGTGGCCATTGAAATGTTTTTCGTGTCTTACGCCAATTTTGTGTGACGCCACAATCGCCACTTTCGATTTTCACCAATAAAAAGATTTTATAAATCTATACTAAATGCTGAAATACACATATTTAGAGTCACACGAGGTATTTAGATGTTATTAAAGGCCAGTTGCGTTGTTTTGAAATCCACCGCCTTTTGTAGGATTTGCTGCTGTAGATTTGTAGCGCTCTGGCAACGCTGATACCGCTGGCGTTTCTGTGTTTTGCGGTGGAGAGTGTAAAATTAATGCGCTTTAAACCATACTAATACAATTTTAAAATTATTGTACAGATTGCTTGCATTAAAGTTTAGCCGAATAATGTTTATTCATGCTTTTGCACCGCGAATGTATCATGTACGAGAGTGCGCGTTGGCGCCCCTCGAAGCAACGCTAGCAACCCTGGGCAGCGCTCGAAGGCCCTCGAAATCTCGATGGAGTTCCGCGCTGCTCCGTTGACTCGATAGACTACTGACTCGATGGCCATTGAAACTGCCCGTATAGCAGCGCTCGATCGCCTTTGAGTCGATAGACTATCAGTTCGAGGGCCTTCGAAATGCCCGTGAGACTGGGGTATAAGCTATATACGTTCCAGGACTAATATCAACCGCCTGTCAAGTTGTCAGCTTTGCTTTACAGTGGTGTGTGGTCGCGTTGGTTATAGTTATTTTCATGCTTACACACGAAGGGAGCCTATCATTTCTGATCAGTAACAGTATCGATGGACTTCGGCTTCTCTTTTTCCGCCTATGGGCACTGCAGTGACACGTAAATGGAACAGAGCCAACCAGCAAAGCAGCTGAGCAATTTCGCACCACAAAGCAAATCCGACTAAAACCATTTCTCGAAGCGTACCAGGCAGTCTGGTCGCTTTCTTCTTTTTTTTTGCTTGCTTTTCATTCACAACATAAGCACCGAGGCAAAAATATTGCAGAAAAAGAAACAAAGGACACAAATAGAGCTTCTTTGGCGGCCTTGTAGCACATACTTTCTACGTGTTCGCGGATACTTTTTGTTAGGCACTCGCAAATGTAAACGCAGACATTGTACTGGCATTTGGCTGTTAGAAACCAATTAGCGGTCCATATTGTTGTGACAAGGACACCACTCGTATAGACGAGCTCTTTTGTCGTTATCAGCTGGGCAATGTGAGTACTTCAGCAGCGCGCTAACATACATTGCTGTGTCCCCAATCTCTTCTGAGCAAACCATCCCATCAGTGCTACTGACAACCGTAATTAGGTGTCCCGCTGGCCGAGTGTTCACGTATTTGGATTAACTGCCGCCGCGTTGCAAAGCACCATAAAAGTTTCGTGCTCAAATTTTGGGCAGAGATCTGCGCAGAAACACCAGCTATTTGTCCTCGCATTAGCGTACGCACCGTAATTATCAGCAAATTCGCAGGGCGTGCCCATGTTAGCTGAGACTTGTAACTGAACGTGCAGAGAGAAAGACAACAAATATTAGTAATCACCCACTCGCACACCAACGAACACGTTTTCGTGTCCCTAGTGATTTTGTGCAATGACATTCTTTCATTACTGAACACTCCTTTCATTACTGAACATTCCGGTCGTGCCTATTGAAGCATTACTGAAACAAAAAGTGTTGTTCGCGTGCAATACAAGCAGCAAAAAAAAAAACCTGGTGAGGTGCGCTGTTGGGACACGCAATTAAATGCGCTTCTCCGAAAGAAAATTGAGGCTTCGCTGTGGTCGTTCTCGCGCCCTTTGCGATCATTTACATAAGCAAACTGAATACAATGTTATGAACTTTCTCGCTAGCCCGCTTGTTTTCCGGCATCAACGATGCCCTGATGCGTAAACAATGCCTCGAGGAAACCCGATAATATTTTCGTCAGCAGGCTCTATAACATATAGAAAGTTCCTCTCCCAGCGCTGTCAGCCAAAAAACTACAATTGACGACTTTGAATAAAAGGTAGGTATCTGCGGCAAAGGAAACAAGCGGAATAGCAATGCAGTAAACGCAAAAAAAAAAACAAGAGAACTTGAGTGAACAACGGGACACCGCATGATCTGCCGTTGCTTGCATCAGGCCGATGCAGGCTGCAGCGATGCCCGGGCGATTACCTTCCTCTGATCCTTTGCGCTTTAGCAGCTTATTACGCAGAGATGCGTCGCTCCCTTTCCAATATTTGCTAGACGCTCGCATTCATGAGCAAGCTATGGCATCTTATTACGCGGTTGGGTGACAACAGCCTCATGTTGACAGCAGCCTCCTAACGAGTGGGCCCGGTGCTAAGCGCTTAACGCTAGCGGAGTACAAAAAATTTCGACTGGCCGCGGAGCGTTTGCGGAAATTTCGCCACTGCTCTTTATTTCTAAATGAGCACACGTAGCCAGCCGCACTCTCCTGCAAGAGGAGCAATATGGAACGTGGGCTGCACCGTTGCTTCTAATTAATAATGATATCCAGACACGGAGTTGTAGATCGAAGGCTCTGCAGCATTGGCAAACGCTCCTACGCATCGGTAATTCGAACATACCTTTGCGAAATCTAATACGTTTGTAGTATGCGGTGGGATATTTATATTGTATCTGAAACATATGTTGCATTCATGAATGCACTAGAAAGATACCGCAAAAAGGTTCCTGAAATTTTATTATTGGTATTCGAAATATATTCTTCAAATTTTCCAAAAATACGTAACTTAAAGCATGCTTCGAGCACGTTTCAAATACGTGAAAAATATGTATGCGGTTTTAGCATCTTGTCAGTGTATTAAAGTGTACTTTCGTGTATATCAAATTAATTCGTCAGAAGTATACCTCAATTTTAACAATCGGGCAGTCCTTTTAGACATATTCCAAGCATTCTTTTTAGAAGCCGTAGAAGAATCTAGGGCTCGAAATCGCGTACCGGGAAATGGCTTTTGCATGGTGGCAATGTATTGAAAGTGTACTTTTGTAAATACGAAATTATTCGTCCAAAGTATACTTCGATTCTAACGAATGAGATGCCGGCGTTAACATATTTGCAGCATACTTCAAGCTGCCGTTGAACAGTTAGTGCTCGAAATAGCGTGTCAGGAAATGACATGTTGGCAATGTATTTAAAGTGTACTTTCGTAAATACGCAATTAATTCGTCCAATGTATACGTTGCAGGACACTTCAAGCTGCCGTTGGACAGTTAGGGCTCGAAATCGAGATTCGGAAAATGACACGTTGGCAATGTGTTTAAAGTGTACTTTCGTAAATACGAAATTATTTCGTCCAAAGCATACTTCAGTTCTAACGAATGAGCTGTCCGCGTAAACATGTTTGCAGCACACTGTAAGCTGCCGCTGAACAACCTTGCTCTGGAAATCACGCTTCGGAAAATCGCATTTGCATGTCGGCAATGTATTTAAAGTGTGCTTTCGTAAATACGAAATTAATTCGTCGAAAATATACTTCAATTCTAACAGATGGGTAGTACGCGTCCGCATATTCGCAGCACACTTCAAGCTGCCGTGGAACAACCTAGTGCTCAAAATCACGTTTCCGGATACAGTGAAAACTCTCCATTTTCTGTCGTCCATTCGTTAATGGTAACTTCTAGCAGGATGGAAATCACCACTTTTTGAAATTACGCGTGAACAGCGTGATAGCATCATAAAGAGCGCCATGCGCACCTCCGGGCGCGAACATGCCAGCGAAAAGGACCCCGTCTGGCAAGGCCGATGGGCTTCCATAGACGCCCATATATTTGTTGGTTGACAGTTCGACTCCTTACCTATGCCTGATGCAAATTACGACTAGCAATTCGGTTCTAAATAGACAGCCGATTCGAAAGCGCCCACTGCGACACTTGAGTGACAATTTGGGGGCCCACAGTCTTTCCGAAAAAGCGTTTCACCGGCAAGGATAATATGTGTCCTCTCGGGAGTATACATAAGCCAAGCCATGTAAAATGCTTGTCGGATCAGTTTCTGTTTGCTGACGTCACTTTCCGTCGGAATTTCCCGTGTGCCGAGATCTTTCCCGTTCAGGTGACCTCACGTTACCTTGCACTATGGAAGCCTTCGCTTGATAAAGAAACGCTTGCGCTGGCGACACGATCTATAGAAACACGAACTATTTCAATTGAGGAACAATGAAATGGAGAAGATTCTCTCTGTTGGCCATAGCTCGCCGTCCAGCTATTTTCATGAAGGTGCCGTGTTTTAAATGCCCGTCACTGCCAGGTTCTACGGAAATGA
Source organism: Amblyomma americanum (assembly GCF_052857255.1). Classification (NCBI taxonomy): domain Eukaryota; kingdom Metazoa; phylum Arthropoda; class Arachnida; order Ixodida; family Ixodidae; genus Amblyomma; species Amblyomma americanum. Next base: position 88,671,879 of record NC_135503.1, on the reverse strand, counting down.
ATCTGCTTTATTAGGACGATGAGAAGGGCAACAAATTCTTTTTAAACCTGCACCTACACCAACTCGCCAAACTTTCTGCCCTTATCTATTTAAGCAATGTAGTTTTGACCAGCAGGTGTTACAATTTGCACGCTTTTATCGAAAACGCCTAAAGGCGCGTCAACTGCACCAAAGTTTTCGCACTCCAATTTGTTTTTTTTTTTGTTTTTTTGCGAGCACATAGCCATACGGCAAACATGGCGTTCGGTAGCCGCTGACACTGTGTACTATTGTGGCCGCTCCTGTGTGCGTAAATTGCATTCAGGAGTGTTCAACTGATGCGTGTTGTATTCAGAGTTCCGTGTTTAAAGAAAGTACACGGCTGGGAACCGGCTTAGTTGTGACTTTAAGGACCGACAAACACACCTCTTCACGCTCACTGCAAAGATTTATTTTCCTAATGTGGCACAAGTTCTTACAGCAGAAACTTCGCTTTTCAATTCTAGGTTCCTTGCATGTATTGTGTCGTGCGTGGGCTCTAAAGACATCAAGCACAGACATGATGGAAAGTGGAGTTCATCGCGTGCTACGGTAGCAGCTAAAGCCCTTCGAAGCCAATGGAAGCGTAACCAAACAATTTTTTATTAGCGAATGAGCGCTTATAAAACTCATTCATACTATATCACGTAATATCTCAGTACTGAAGGGGAAAAAAGGAAATACGCCGCAAGCCACGATTGAACCCACGACCTACGCTTGTTGCATGCTGCGCTTTACAGTTTTTGACAGTAACTCACAGTATTCAGGAGTCTTCTTACTCCAATTACCTCTTTGGACTGCACAACGTGTGCAAAATGCACATATGCTGGACCACTATGATAGACCCATTCTTTCCCCTAGAACACATTTTATCCACACGAAGTTTGAACTGAAAATTAACCGTGGCTTTCTACTGAACTAATTACCACTGATGATATTTTGTTTGCCTTCGTCTTCCTTCAAGGCGGGCACATTGTCAAAAGAATGCTGACAGCATCATAATCATCATTAGACTGCTTCTGGCCGCCGAGGCGCCTCCTCTGTGTGCTATACTCTGCAATGGCAGGGTGCAGACAGCCCACCAGTGAATCGCTTTGTAAATAACCTCAGTACAAATATTCAAACACTATGCATGAACACGATGAATAAATACGATACATAAGGAAAACGACCTACGACAGCGGTTGTCATCCACTCACTTTTCTGGGTATACTTTATCTAGTTCCGTTCTGAGCTACACGATATACATCTTCGCCACACAAGGCGCCTTTCCTTTATGATATATATAAAAAAAATCCCAAATGCTTTCTTTCGTTGAAAAGACTGCTGGCTGTTTAGGACGCACTATCATACTCAAAAGCATGCGTAAGCACACAAACATTACATATATAAATGTGCCTACTCGCTCTGAAAGCAGCATCCTCCCTTCTCAAGCGCCTGTTGCCCGCCCACACAACGTTACCATTATTCATTAGCGTAATAGAACAGGCCTCACGAATGTTGATTGAAATAAATAGTCAGGCTCCCGGCTCGAGACGTGAGCACTAAAACAGAGTCATTAAGCAAGCAAGCGCCCGCATTGGGAATATAGCTCGGGCAATTCGTCCTGCTTTCGTACCATGTCATAAAGTTTTCAAAAAATCACATACTTCCTCTCTGGATCATAACGGCCAGTACCTCTTGCTGTGAGGTGGACGAAAGGTCTTTAAGATTTATTATAAGTATGGCGAAGGTACAACTCGGGGAATTGGGAATAGCGGTGGCCTACCTCAGTGGGTTTGTTCGAGGTCCATTAGACCTGCTTCAAAATTCCAGCCAACTTATCAAGAGGTTAAACTTACACCTTTGGGAAATCTCTGTGTAGATTCAGCCTGTACCAGGTCTGGACTTGAGCTAGAAGAACTGACGCTGTTCTCAAAGTGCATCACAGTTGGTCGTATTGCAATAAAACGTGTTTTAAATTTTAATAACGAGAAATCTTGATGTCTAAATAGACTGGTGCTTGTTCATGCGCCTCTCGAGGAATGTTTTACTACTTCCAGCAGGAAGTTCCCAAGAAAGTTTTAGTCTCGACCGCTACAAAAGCATTAGTTACTGAATGAGAACTACATGGCGTTTCACGTTTTGAAACAGTGAAAAATATACCGCTACAATGAAGACCCAGGTGCCGCAGATAAAGGTAACCAAGCTTTTAAATAGACGGAGCACCCTAGCCCTGTCAGGCCAGCTGAGGGCGGTTTATATTCGCGTGGCCTGCTTTACCTGCTTTGAAAGAAAGCTACCACGTGCCAGCAGTGGGTGCATGTCTCTCGCCCGGTGCAAAATCCGCAGTCCCGTTGTGAACAGCGCTCCGGAGTAAAGCGTATTTTGATCTCTGAGACGCGTCTTGAGTCAGTCAAGCGGCACCGCTGCCACATGTTTTGTATTATATTAAGCTATTGTATTAAGGTGAAAGTCTTTAACGGGCTCATACTCCCGGTAGAGATCCTGTCCGTCCGTTACATCGCCAACCGAAAGTCACGATAACAGAAGTGACGTCATATTGTCCGTCCGTCCGTTACGCTCTTCAACTCAATAAGAAAAAAAACTATTTGTGCACGATCGGATTCGAACCACCATCCTTCTGTTCCGCAGCCGAGCGCGCTAACGACTACGCAACTCCCTGCCAACGCATATGCAGTTCTCGTCGTCTAGGACGCTGCAGAGTGTTTGCAGAAAGGCGTCGAATAAGACGGATGCCTCCCAAGTGCTTTCCACTGTCTCCAGTATTTAAGATTCACATACAATTGCGTACTTACCCGCTTAGCCACAGACATCAGAGACACGAGCAGCAACACTGCGCTTAAGGCTTTCGCCCCACCATACTTTAGGTCAACATAGTGCCCCCCTGAATTTTATGCGAACTATCTTTTAAGGTTAGTAAAGAGAGGTGCTTCACGTTAATGATACCTTGGCGCAAACATTTCAGCCAGCTGTTTTTGAAAACGGCTCTACAACTGCTTAATCGACACTTTGTTCGACAAAAATGATAAAGTTTGATAATTTCTGTTTCATAATAACTGTGGCGAGGGAAAAAATACCACAGACTTGGCAACGGGATTCTCTACAACCCGCACTTAATTAGTTTCATGGGTTTAGGAAACTCCGTATTTTTAAGGAGCTTGGTTTTCTTTAGCTCGGACACACGGTATAGAAACGCGCTTCTCAAACCATTACTCGGAACAACATTTTTTTTTTCATCTTTCAGTATACCAATCTGTCCCTGAGGCAAAGAGTTTAAATGAAACTATTTATCACTGCACAGATAAGTGTGTAGTAAATTTTGATCGATAGCGTCATGTTTCCTGGGCCTTCTGATGTGAGCTGCAAGAGTTGAAAGAAGAAAAATCATAAGAGAATAAAAAAGACCAACAAACTTAACAACGTCGACAGGTGGCAAAGGAAAGAAAAAAAATTACTTGCGGCCAGTTTGCGGTCAGCAACCCACCTGAGAAAAACAGCGCGGAAGAATTTCCACATATCCCAGCTTGTCGCAACCGTTGCTAGGAGATCGTAGCATTGGTCCTTGCACCAAACAGTGGCGAAACAGCGCCTGCGGTCCGAATCGTTTTGCACACAGCAGTAACAATTTTATGGCCGCTTTCATAATATTAGAGTAAAGTGGCTAGCTCAATCAAACAAATCATTAACAAACGGGGCCGACATTGATCGCAACTATTTTCTTTATTTCAGTATTTGTTCCCTGTCTAATCTAGACGCGGGATCATTGCCCAACGAAGATCTCCATCGGTCGTTTCTCAGTAGTCTCGCTCTTTGCTGCTATGAATGGGATTATATTTTTAACGAATGTACGGGCAAGATTATGAGTATGTACACAGTTTTCTCTGTTTGCCCTGATTTTTCGTGTTTTTTTATAACAAGCTTCAATCATTTTTAGCGGTTTCCTTCGCGAGTGTTCTCTATGGTTTGGCCTCGGCTGTACGGGGAACATATTCGAACCACTGACGAAATCGCGAAAGAACTATCGTGAAAAACTTCTCCAGTTTTATATTTCTTTTGAGCTATGTCTTATATTTCATGTCTGCTGCCAGTAGAAACTTGCTCGAGGATCAATGCGCCGCTTTCGCATTATTACAATTTCGCAACTTTCCTTTCGAGTACAATTCGCGTACCTATGTCCATTTTCATCATTCCTTTTTTCACTATTAGACATGGTTTACTTTGGTCTCGCTGAAATATATACCTTTTTATACCTGGGCTTCACGTATATCTTATTCCGTCGTACGGTTTACAACCTTTGTCCGTAAAGTTTCGGGACTGATTTTTTTCTCTAGAAATGATTCCCCAAAGCAAATCTTGGTACGTATGTGTAGCGCCATTTTTTCTGGATAATCTGAGCTATTTGTACTAATTGCTATGGCAGCCGCTAGATGTCACTGTATGTAAAAAATACGTTGAGTCCTCTGCGCATTCTACCGTGAGTAAATGTGGAGATATGGACGTCCACCACGAACAGCCTGTAAACACAAAATTCTATATAAAGCTTGACAAGACAGCCACACAGACGTATGAGCTCCTTTGTGACACGGCAACGAGACATTATCGCGGGCGCGAGTTTTCGAGTGGCACAAGAGGATAATTTCTTGGAGAACGTCGGCGGAAGATGACACAAGGCAGGGGCGCCCTTCAACCTCACGGAATGAAAACAACGTGGTTCGGAACAGGGAAATCGTACCGCAAGACCGCACCATTACAGTCCGCATGCTATCAGATGCTCTCGACATTAGTAAGACAACATGCCACCAAATTGTGCCTGAAAACTTAGGGAAACGAAAGCTGAATGCTGGACTTGTGCCGCACTGCCTCACACAAGACCACAAGGAGACGCGGGCATTAGTGAGTGCTGATTTGCTCTCCGAGGCAGAGAAGGATGCTGCATTCGTCGAAATCGTCATTGCTGAAGACAAGCATGGTGTTTTCAATACGATCTCCAAAGAAAGAGGCAGAGTGCCGAATGGTGGTCCACAAGGTCTCCGGCGTCGAGAAAGGTGCGGATACAGAAGACCAAAGCAAGGAACATGCTGATAGTTTTTATCCATGCCAGAGATGTCATACACCACGCGTTCGTCCCACAAGGGCAGACGGTGAACCAGGAGTTTTATATCCGCGTGCTCCAACACATGCGTGATGCACTGCGATAACGCTTGATAAAATTTCTCGCCAAGCACAGCGTTACTGTACTTCCCTATCCGCCATACTCGCCTGACCTCTCCCCATGCGATTTTTTCCTGTCTCCTCGTGTGAAGGGACCCCTAAAAGGTCGCTGGATGGTGAGCGTGGAGGCCATTCAAGACGCCACGACAAAGGAGCTGACAGCCCTCCCAAAAGAAGCGTTTTTCCAACTGTTTCCAAGACTTCAAGAAGCGTTCGAAGCTGTGTATAGACTGCAAAGGAGACTATTTCGAAGGGGCGCTGCACAAATATGTGCAACGTTAAGCGCATTTTTTTTAAAAGACTCAGTCTCGGAGCTTTATAGAAAAGGTTGTAGAAACATTTTAAAGCGTCATGTTTTTCGCAAAGCACACTTGACAAAATAAAAGCTGTTTGTACTCTTTAAGACGAAATAAAGATCACTGAGCAAGCATCAGGAATGCCCTATAGGTATATGTGATTGCAACCCATTTCTTCGTTATTGAAATAAAATTGAAATACATAGAAAACACCCCATCTCGTCCAGGAAATTTTGAGTTAAAATAAAAAATTGAATTTCAGGAAAGCTGCCCATGTGGCTTTCGTACTACTTCTGGAAAGACACAGCACCATGATTTTAAATGAAGCCACTGACAGATGACATAACATCATGAGAAATTTTGCAATGTCTCCTGCACATCAGGTGAAAATCCCCATACCGTTATTTTATAATTAAGACAGCAATTACTTCACCAGAAATTTTTACTCTGATAGCGCCATTAATAGCCAGAACTCGACCCGACTTTTGGAGAACAGAATAGAGATGTACACATTCAGAAAGGTGAAATCTGTACAGGATCACGTCTAGCTCGTATCCTTAGCGATATGATGCTTTTTTGCTCCACAGATAATTGACAGAGCATTCTAAATCATCCGGTGTTCGCGGCATTTTGAAGTTTGTGCATGACTGCATTTCGCTTTTAGACTATGACAGTGCCGCTTACGAGCAGCAGCATTTTTAAATTTCTTTAGTGTTCTCCAAGTGCCAGGTACCATTGTTTTTACCACACTAAACACCAGTCTAATGATGCCTAATGATTATTGCCGCGTTTAGGATGACAAGGGGTGCAAACAAAGCTGTGTGCTGAGTGATCTCACTGCAAGGTAAAGAACCTCAGGGGCCGAAATTAATTCAAAGCTCTTCACTGTGGCGACCTTCCCTTTCCCATTTTCCATCTTTTTAATGCCTTCTTTCAGGTCCCCTTTTTAAGCGCCCACTATGACTGAGAGGATCACTGCGTATTTACTCACACCACAAGCACGCGTAACCAACTTTTACCCCACACGCGTATTTTTCCTCCAAACGTTGAGCGCTAGCCACCTCGAGCAGATGGAGCGGCCGAGCTGTAGTGTGCCTTTCCTCTCATTTTCTCCCAGCGACAGGCCCCGCCACCAGTTTTGTGGCGACAGCTACACTGGGCTACCAGTCGAGAATTTTGCGGTGGCCGGGAAAGGCCAGTAATGCTCATACACCGTTACCATGGCAGCCGGAGAGGAGCAGCAGGTGCGGCGTGTGCTTCGCCGTAGCCGCGGCCGCGCGCCCGCTCCACTGTTGGAGCCATGCGTGACGTCACGCGGATGAGCAGTTGTCCGCATGCGCCGATACGAGAGGAGCAGCAGGTGCGGCGTGTGCTTTGCCGTAGCCGCAGGCGCGCGCCCGCTCCACCGGCGGAGCCACGCGTGACGTCACGCGGATGAGCAGTTGTGCGCATGCGCCGATACCATGGTAACCAGAGAGACCCCATAGGTGCGCCGCGCTTCGTCGCCGCCCCGCCGCACACGGCTCTATCACCCGAACCACGCGTCTCATGCACCGCATTGCGTATAAAAGGCGGTGATGTAATGGGCGTCTGCATCACAACGTTTGACATGCATGCAGACAAGGAGAGTCCAGCCGCTGCTAAACGGCGGTATAGACAAACGAAGATTAACTCTTTCGATCCTGAGGTTGTCGCCTGGCAATTGGCTACTCAACAAAGAGAGAATTAGCTTAAGAAGGCGAAGATAGCAACGGCGACGCCCGAACAGAGAGCGGAACGGCTTACCAAACGGAGATGCCAGAACGCCGAGCGTAATAGACGGCGCATAGCCGCCGAGATGTAGCTTATGGAAGACGGCGCACAGCAGTTGAGATGGAGCCTATGTGTCTCTCTCATTGCTAAATATAGAGTGAACACAACTTCAGCCAGGAAAACGTACCTCTCGCTACGTATACCCTGCCATAGCCGACCTAAGTCACTGCTAATTTTTTTCACATAAAACTTTCTAGTTTCCAGCGGGTAGCGCCGCAAAATATTGCCGTGTTCTGTTTTAATGCAGTGTTTGTCGTACCGATAGACTCAACAGAACTACAGAAACCTTATAGGACCCTTACAGAACTACATGGGCATTCACTGCGAGTTGAGCATTATCTTGACTTCGGAACGGCGTCTCATTTTGTCCCGTGCATTGTCAGGTTATTCTACCCTAGAGTTTAGGGCGAACTGCGACATTTAGAATTTTATAAGGTCACAAAATTGCAGTGTGTTCTCCATCAGCTGCACGTTTCATATTTACTGACCGAGATGCCGGGACAATAACAAATGGCTCGTTTCAATTTGTTGATTCCTGAGAACAAACGATACCAGATATGATGATATCAGATAGCTATTCTAAAATTTGGTTCTTTATACCTATAAATAAAGACAAGACTATGATTTGGAAATTCACGTTCGCTTTTTGATCTACTCTCCAAAAATTATGGGACTTGCAATCGGCGCCCAAGCTCCCCCCGATGCTTTCGTCATATTTTATTTAGACGGTACTTACCCGCTGATGGCTGAATAGCGCTGCACGCGAAATCGACGAGCGAATCCTGGTTGTACGAGGAATTCATGTCAGCACTTGCAGTTGGACAAATCTACTAGGGACGAATCTACGAGTACATTAATTTTACGTAATTTTCTGGTTTATTAAAGCTCTGTTTCCGGTTAATACGAAGTACTTGCGAGCACCTTCGGCTAATTAAACATCCTATCTTCACTCATTACTTCCCTTCAGTGTCCATTTAAAAGAGCTACAAAGGCTCAATAATTGAATAAGAACATCCATGACAGGTGAAGTGTCAGAAATGGAAAGTTTCGAGCAGTCACAGTGCGGCAGCCTGTGGCTTGCTTCTTTTTTTAGTTCTCAGAGAACTTTTGCCGCTGTAGGCTTTCTTTCCACTTCCTCTGGTGTGTGATAGAACCAACTTAGTCTCGTATCTCTCAGCAGGAATACGGCCAATCTCGTGACATATTGAAAATGTCGTCAAGCTTGGAATGAGCGATCATTTATCAACGTTGAAAGCTTGCGCATGAAATCTAACGTAATTCTCACGATGTCAGAACTAATATAAAAATGCCGGGTTTATGCAACCATTAGGCAACATTTCTTTAATGTAGTGCCAGCAGCAAAAGCACTTCAATTAAGTGTAGGCTACTGGAACAAAACAAGTGCCATGAGCGACAAATTTGCGCAAAATTATTTGTTCTATTTTTTAAGGACGACCTAACAGGGGGACAGGATTTGTTTGTTTAGTGATAACCAGTTTATTGTTATTTCCCATGCTCTGCTCAGCTAGTTTTCAACAAAATGAGAGGCAGAAATAAGTTGCTTGATGAAAGTCCTCAGTCATTGTTCTAATGATCCCTACTTAAAGAAGTCTACCGCAGAACTAAAGCAGGTAAGAACAAACAATAACCGCCCTTTGTGTTGTTTGTTGATGCCTATGAAAAAAGACAAGGCGCTGATTGCCAGTGCGATACCATATAGCTGTCTATGATTTGTTTTTTGATACGTATAAATAAAAACAAGACAATTATTTAGAAATTCGCTTGAGATTTTTGACCCACTCTTCAATAAATGCACATGCGGACTCTACTGGATCTGCGCTTATGTGGCGCTCCATGTGGATATCACAACTTCCGTCGTTGTAAGAGTGAGATGAAAAAAATCATTAGGCCTTAGCCCATTCAATTGATTTTTGTGCAAAGTAATACATGCTAATTTAGAAGCTGTGCAACTCCTGCACACGGGGCCATACACGGAGAGGCTAAGCACTCAAGCTCACATTCTCGTGTGTTTTTGTGCCTCCCTTTGTCGCTCTTTCAGTTCGCGCTGTCATCTTAATTGCATGCGCAGCTCCAATGTCCGGAAGGCTCGCACGGGGCAACACGTGTGTGCCTCCAACACCCTATCTTCTGAATGCATCGCAGTGGAAGTGCTAAAGGAAAAAAACAGCAGTGTTTTATTCTTTCAAAGGAGTGAGTGCTTGGTCTGGTTTGAAGTTCATGTTTTACAAACGCAAGATAGGCCTAAACAACGCCACTGACATGAGTTGAATTGAAGTCATCGCAGTGGTGTGAGTCTATTCATGTCGTTGTCTTCTTTTGTCTCTAGAAAAGTATATCGGAACGACTGATTTCAGACGAACAAACAGATAAACAATACAGTACGGACGCTGATTCTTACAAAGATTATGTTTTAACTGTTTTAGTAAACTTGGTTCGAGTTAGAGCCTGTCCTGGACTGTCCTGTGTTGTCTGAACTTGGATGTGTTGAATTAATTTTCTAGAAACAGTGCATCCCCAACTAGCTGGGCAACGTGTTTTATAAGAGAACCGTGTATTTTCAACGCTGTTTTTAATGCAGGAGGAGTACAATTCACACCATGAAATTTAGCAATTTAACACACCATGAGATCTAGTAAGACTTAAGAATAAGTGGGGATCGCTCAACAGGGTATGGACGAGACAAGCAAGTTGAAATAGGTTATCCGTAGACTTCCTCAGTGTATCATTGTACCTTCCTAAATAAAGATACGATGACAATGACAACGTTGTGTATGCTCAGAAAGAACTCGCACAGACACAGACTTGTAGCAGTAACGTTGCTTCTAATGCCGTCGCAATCCACTGTTAATGTGACTTCAGCGGAGTCATTTTTTTTTCACTTCAAAAATGTTTAAGGCGGCTACGCGACTCGACCAGGCGTCTTTTTTTCTGAAGCTTTATCTTGTCTGGTCCCTTGTTGAACTTAAACAGGCATGTGCTTAGTACTGCCTCGGATAAAGCCAAGTTATCCGCCAATCCTGAATTGTGTCCGGGTAGTACTACAGCCCAGCGGTATTGCGTTAAAGGAATTTCGTGAGTTTTTTTACCCCCAGTGAGCCCTCTCGGAGCTTCGGCTACACCTGTAGATCGGAAATAAAGTAAGGCACAGCAAACTCTTCCTCCCAGCTGTCGCCCCAGCTAGCTGCAGGCAACGGATGGTTATAGTCCCTAAAGGCAGGGGTCCACACGGAGCCGGCAATGAGTCATGCATCGAGTTGACAGCACCAAGGGAGAAAAAGAGGCATCGAGGTCTGCACGCCGTCACGCTTGTTGGGCTCTTGTGAGCTGCATTCTGCTAATGCAGTAGACGCTGTCCAGACGCCGACAGATGGTCTGTCCGGCAGAGCTGCCGCCGTGATAGGGCCTGTGCCGTGTTGCGTTACACCGGCTCCCTTTCCCTCCGGCCGGTGGAGAAAACGCGAGAAGAACGCGTGGCGGTACCAAAGACACCACGCGGAAGACGCCTGGGACGGAGGAGCGAGCGCCCGACTAGCCGCAGATAGACGCAGCGTCCGTCCGGATCGGTTTCGGCGGGCCTCTAGCGGATGCAGCCAGAGAGACACCGAAACAGGCGGGCCTGTGTGTCAGACTTTGGCGTCTGTTTTCGGATGCACATACGTCGATCGCACCACGTGCTTAGGCTGCGGCGCCAGCAAGTCAATGCCAGGAGTGCGTCCATCTTCTCTCTAATACAGCAAGATGAGAATCCCCTTGGCTTTAGTTGGTGTGATGGGGGCGCCTAAGAGCAAGCTGGACCACACACTTGGGTAATAAGGCGCTGCATCTGCCTCCGTGGGGCACTATACAAAACAAACTTTCATATGCAGTTGTTATTTTCCTTTTTTTTTTCCCCGTATACCTTTGGTCGCTACCGCCAACAAAGATGGGAGAAGGGGGGGGGGGGGGGCGGTGAGCGGGAAGAACAGGGCCTGCGAGCTACCAGTCAGTCATTGCATGAAGTCAATGTAATTTCCAAGCGCATAATTTAAATGTGGAGTGCCAACAGCTGAAAAGAAGCGATATAATGAATCGTGAAAATATTTCCGGAGTCTAAGGTCTACGCCACCGCTCTGTTGAAACTGACACGGTTAGCACATGTAAAGTTCATCGCCTTGCAATCGTCACTGAATTCAGCTGCTTCAGAAGGAGAAAAATTTATCGCGTAGAGGGTTTAGAACTCCAACCAATTTCATCAAAGCCGCCATCATGAACTTCGAATAGGGTTCCAGAGACTTCTAGAGCTGCTTTCTGGAGGGCGTCGGCGCCGTTCGAGCTTCCTGCTGTTCTTTACAGTGGTGATTATGTTAGTGAGCATGTTTCAAGTTGGGGAGCCACACCTAACTATTCGAACAAATCTTTACAAAGAGTCCTGCCCATAACACTGATAAGTATGTTAGTGAACGTGCTTGAAATTGGAGAGCTGCACTCAGCCATTTGAACAAACTTTTACAAAACGGCCAGCTCATAGCACAGGAGTTTAGTGAGCATGCTTCATATCGGGGAGCTGCATTTAGCAGTTTGAACGCTGAACGCTGTTGGACGCTGTTTACGGTCTCCTGCCAGACGTATACAGCTAGCTCCCAAGGAGGAGTGAGCTTCTGCACAAGGGAGACCCCTTTTATTAATTCTGCGCTAAAGGCTTAAGCGTCTGTCTTTTCAGAGGGAAGCTGTTAAAACAAATGAAAAAAGTGTGCTTTCCGTTAACACAAGGTAAATGCAAATATTTATGAAAAAGACATGGCCCTACATGTTCACGCACAAAAAAGAGGTGGAGACGAAAGACAGGAGCATAATGCGTTCTCTTTCATAATGGTGCTGTTCATACGTCATTTTTCGCAGGGCTGAAGTACGTCACTTTTTCGCACGAATTAAGGTAATGTATCATTGCAGACGTCCGCCATGGCGCAGTCTAAAAACAGCACATCACAATATTCACAGTACTGGCAAGCCAAAGATCGAAGCTTTATCATTGACGTCACAAAAAAATGCGGACTCATCATTGACAATAGCACCGAAGCAGCTGTCCGCCGAACGATGAGTGCTTGTCGGTCTTGGCATTGAGTTAAAGCCCGGGGCGCCGATCAGTGAACTACGGTTTGCGCATGCCCCCTTGTCCATGCATACAGCGCTACCGCATGCCCATCATCACTATACTACAAAGCAATATTATTGAGTATTTGTTATCAGATGTTGCTGTGTACGCAACACCCTTTTCTGCTGAACTAAGAATAGCAAGGTGCTCTTTGCGACTGTAGGGCGTTAAAAAAACTAATTAGCATAGTCAATCGGCAGCTGTCCTTCTTGGGAGGCGTTTAGCACTCCGCATGAAACAGCTTTTAAGATGTTCGAACAAAAACCGCTCTCAAGAAGCGAGACGATGGCATCGAACTTTCACTTCCGTGATGCAGAATGCTAAAGTAGATAACTGGTCAAATGAACTCATGAGAAGTCGGCAGCTTGTTGCTGCTGTATTGTGTAGTTTCAGGAGTATACCGCCATCCATTTCTTCCATTTATCGTTACTACCCGTTTTAATGTCCTAGCCCTAGGTATATAGCGAACGGAGCGCTGTCCGAGTTAACTGTAGGACAATACTGACTTGGTTCGATTAGTGAGCGCTTCAGCAAAACGGTTAAAAACGAGAATCCAAATTGGCGCAATGCGAAGACATCAACAGGGCGAATGCAAACTTATCATTGGTTTATCATCAGTAACCGCAGAGAATACATGCCACTCAAGAACTCCCAGAAATAAAAAAGGAACAGCTTAGCGAGCAATCAAACTCATCTGCAGATTTGAAGACAGGATGGTTTTTTTTTGGAAATGTTTTAATGAACGAACGCGGGAACGCGTATCCTCCTTTCCGCAGAAGTTAAAAAAGAACAGAGTTATTAAAATTGATAGAGGGGCGTGTTAGTAAATAGGTTTACCGTCAGAGTGAAGGTAGTAACGGCAATTTGTCCTGTGGGCAATTTCTTCGTTCATTTCAACAAGAAAAAAAAAAGACTCCGGCCATTGGCTTGGGTCAGAGGAAGACGTTTCGGCTTCTTAATCCGACCAACGTTTCCATACGGAAGCGGCAACGTCTGCTTTACACCCGAACTATTGGTAGCCGTCTCTTTTTTTTTTTTTGCAATGAACTTAGAACCCGACCAGGCCAGATTGCTTCAAAGCTTACAGTTCAATATTGTCATTGTGCAGCCGCCCAGTGGTCTCTGGCTCTTCGTGACTTTATGGCCTCAGGCACACCGTGGCATCAGGCTAGCGAGGCTTTCCTGTATTTGACTGCTACTGGAAGCTTGGTGATGCCAATGTTGGTTGGTTCCAGTATTACGTGGACAGGAAAAAGTCGATGCTTGATCTATTGACTACGCAAACAAAGGTATGCCCACTGAACTGATTATACCTAAGCCACCTCTCTGATCATTGTAAAAAATACGGCTGCCTTCTTCTTTTGAGAGACGCGTGGTCATGAAATTAAAGGAAAAAGCATGAAACGTTCTAACCTCTCCTTTCAGTTATATTAGCCATGGATATCACGAAGATAGCTAATATAAAGAATGCGGATTGGAAAATTTAAAGCTTCACAAATCATATCCGAAGAGATACACCACTCCTCCGAGCGAGGCGGGCCTCTGCCTCTTGCCGCATAGTGCTTCATTTATTCCTCAGCATTCTGCCTTGCTTTGGGTCCCCAAAGCTGGCTCCGTTATTGGTATTTTTTACCTTGCGAAAATTGCTAGCAAGCTCAAGCCAACTGTAAACATAAACAAACTTCAGCCCCTTTATTAAGTCATATTTTATCTTGTAAACAAAGCAGGAAAACGAGATCTGGTATAGTATGGTACGCACCAAGGGGATACGAAAGACGCCGTTGTGGAGGACCTCGGAAAAATTTTGAACACCCGGAGTTCTTTGACTTGCACTCCCATGACAGTGCACATCAGCGTAATTTCTATTTCGCTACCACCAAAATCCGGCTCCCGCAGCCAGGATCCGACACCGCGTAATCTTGCCCTTGAATATTAATAATAATAATAATTGGTTTTTTGGGGGGAAAGGAAATGACGCAGTATCTGTCTCATATATCGTTGGACACCTGAACCGCGCCGTAAGGGAAGGGATAAAGGAGGGAGTGAAAGAAGAAAGGAAGAACAGGTGCCGTAGTGGAGGGCTCCGGAATAATTTAAACCACCTGGGGATCTTAAACGTGCACTGACATCGCACAGCACACGGGCGCCTTAGCGTTTTTTCCTCAATAAAAACGCAGCCGCCGCGGTGCCCTTGAACTGAAACTCACAACCGCTAAGCCACCGCGGCGCGTCTCATCCCTGATTTTCACGTCGTACTGCTTGCTCATTACTTTTTTGTGCGCTGGCACGTATAGTAGACACTCCCCGCATTTAGTCGTTGTGTGCTTGTTAGAAGCCTGCGTTGTGGCAGGCTGCTCACCTGCCCACCGGGTGGTGAACAACCCGCCCAGGCATATAGATAAATACATTCTAGCAACCTACCCAACCGCGTCAGGTGACAACTCAATTGATCTCGAGAGGCTGCTCGGGAATAGAAATCTGCGTAACAGCCACACCCACGCAATCCAAGTCCCACCGATGGCAGCACCTGCCCTAGAAGGGCACTTGCACATAGCATGACACCTGCGCCGCTGCGCCAGGAGTGCTACGAAGACTCCTAGGGATCTATGAATGTAAAGGAAAAATGACCAATATGGACATTAACCCATTATTTCTATCCGAAAAACTGCATCCGTGAACACTACATCTGAACACAGGGACCGAAGTGAAAACCGACTTGCTAGGGCACATAATTCGCATATGGCCTAACTCCGCCAATCGACCATCATTTTTTCTTCGCGGCATCTATGCAAAAGCAGCAAATAGCTATTCATTCGAAAATTTGGGCATGTTTTTATACCATGGTCAACGTCAGGTTATAAGAATAAAGCAAATAGCAAAGATAAAAGGCAATAAAGAAAGTACTGACATTAATTAATCGGACAAAAGATTGTGTAATCTCTGCTAGTCACAAGTCTGGCTGTGAAAGCTTAAACATTACGTGAAAACTATACACTCAACGTCGCTTTAAAAACACTTGGAAAATGGCGAGCGGCGTATACATTGGTTTAAACGCAGCTAAAATGACTAATGCTTCTCTTACTCGGGCGAATTACGTGCCAGGCAACGAAAATGTAAAAAGAAAATTGAAAAATAACTTGTACACCCGGAACGAGCTCTAGTATGGAAATTACGATGCATATAGTCCCCTTTTCTTGATAGTCCATGCATCGGAAATTCTAACATGTCAAGAACATGTACGCTCCGTGGACTGTATTTCGAGAATATGTATCACTTTCAGGGCTAACGTGCAGGTGAAGCTGGCTTGCTTATATGCTGTTTCCTAGAGGTCTTACTACCTAAACTAGTTGTTCTGGTGCCTATACTCTGCACAGGCATCCCGGTAGTCTACACGTTGTGTTCAGTTATACGGTGCAGCTAGTCTGGCGCCGAGTACGGCGGACAGTTCCACTGACTCGAAGCCCAACATTCTGCATTTGGTCATATTGTTGTGAGCGCAACGAAGAAAATATTGTAATGAGACAAAGAAAACTCTATCGCTGCAATGGTGGCACGAGCGAAATTTCAATGACAAG
Source organism: Amblyomma americanum (assembly GCF_052857255.1). Lineage (NCBI taxonomy): Eukaryota > Metazoa > Arthropoda > Arachnida > Ixodida > Ixodidae > Amblyomma > Amblyomma americanum. The sequence continues at coordinate 88,655,812 of NC_135503.1, read as the reverse complement.
GTGCATTGGAGGACCTTTAGTGTCACCGTCTGGAATGTAGACCACGTTTTCCGCTGCGGTCTGATGATGTGTAATTCTTCAATGTTGGTCGCTATTCTTCTTGCTTCTCTTTCTTTCTGTGCGATGCTAGCCCCGTTCAAACTTCACTCTCTGTATGCACCGGGTGGTTCACCTAAGATGCTCCGCGATTTTTGAAAACAGGCTGTTTGTGTTGGAAAAGCGCCTTTTTCGGCATAGCATTTTCAGCGGTGTAGCGCATCATAAGACAGCTAAGACGTGTTAACTTAGAACATCTTATGTGAAACACCCGGACTGTTATTCGCTCTTACTGAATAAATACTTCGTCGCGACAATAGCGCTACTGTTTTCCTCGCTTCCACGCCAAATTTATTCAGCTGCCAACTTGCGGGGCAAGGCTTGCTCCGAATAACAAAGAGCACGCTTCGGCGGTTTGTCACCACACGTTACGACGAGGAGATAGGAATATTTATAAAGTCACTGCACTAGCGCACTAGCGGAACTTGCCTGCATATGTTATAAGTGCTTGGCAGGGCGTCAGAGAAGTGCGGCAGACGAAGCGAGCCCCGTATTATTATGGCTTTGTACCTTACAAGTATTCGTCCATTGAGCCCGGAAGTCTGGACACTCACAAGAAAGCTAAAAATGAGATTTATAAAAGCGTAGCGATGCAAGAAAATTAAAGGCACACCGTTCAAAGAAGCAAAGAAAGCGGCGTGTGGACGTTTGAGCATAAACTAAAATCGCGTTCTGCAAAGGGACAGAGAAATGTGGACCTGTTATGCAGCACGTATGGCTCACTGATTGTGTTTTTTTTTATAGAGGCAGAGTGGGCTGAGATGGCAATCATAGCTGGCATTATCAGGGAGGACGTTCGTAAAACTAACCTGATATCGGTTGGCACAACCCAGGACCGATCGAATGCACTTCAAAAAGGACTTCGCCTTTCGGTGCACTGAGTACGGCCGATAATGCTGATGATTATGCACTTGCACAGATTTCTCTACCACATGATGGCGCGTTGCATTTTCCTACGCAGAGAATGTAGCAGCATCCTACCGCAGGACTGCAAAGGCATGGTTCTGACAGCGCAAATCGACATTTTTTTTTATAGGCGCATATTCAAGGTCTATTTGGTCAGTCCGGAAGTTTTCTTCTCACGCAATCAAATGAGCGACAAACAACGTATGCACAGTGAAGAAATTGAACGTATTCGCTTGGGCTAACGCAGGCACACTGACCAAGTGAGAGTAACGTCATGCGTTTAGCCCTCAGCGCTGAGAGTGCTTCCTGACAGGGAGGCAGAGAAGTTTAATTTCCGCAAATGAATGAGAAGTCGAGTTGTGAAACCTTCCTCTTTTGTTCTTTGTTTATTCGCTGGCAAAAACGTTCAGCTCTTGTAAGGGTCGAATGAACGGGCGATAACCTTCAAACAGATCCCCTTTACGGTGACGCTTAAGGGCATCCCTCTACGCGGGCTACTTAGCGCAGGCACGGAATAGAGGCTTGAGGTCACAATCAAGATGAGCCGAGTGCTGGCGACGTAGAGCTTGAATAGACGGCTGGAAAGCGGGAGCGCCTGTCAGCCACGCCCAAAGTTGTAATTGAAGAAAAATTGGCAGTTCCCCCCAGTGGGAGAGACAGGGTGTCTCTGGTGGCAATTGGCGCTTAGCAAAGAAGAGTACGCCGCAGAGGGACGCCCTCTTTTCCTAAGTTGGCGAAAGCGCGACAAGAAGAAAACAAGTAGAACTCCGCCCTAATGGGAGATCCTGATCAGGAAGGGCTATCTCTTATTTTCTTGTACCGCGCCATATGCAGCGAAAAAAAAAAAAACTGCCGAGGGCTCTAGCCACGTTGGCTTCAATTTTTGTTGTACGTTTGTTGCCAAGGCGATCAGAATGCCCACGTAAGTCGCAATGGGTAAATGAGGGCCAACTTGTAATTGCCAAGAGTTTTTGCCATTGTGGATAATTTTCGGTAGCATTCGGTTCTTCAGGTAAAGGTAACGGGTCATATTCGAGCCTCAGTAGATCCAATTTCAGCACGGCGAAATCGAAAACTTTCCCACATAGGCAAATTTTTGCGTAGGCTGAAGAACGGCTGGAGTAAATTTAAAGCCCTTTCCTATGCGGGCCTCAATAGCTTCAGTGCTCTTTTCGCAACATACGCGTGAACACTTGCAAACAGCTATCTTGGAAAGAGCAGAAAAAGAGCGTCCAGCTATTCGAAGGATGTTTAGAATCAGCATCGAGCAGGCATTTGGGATTGTGCTTTGATTTGTGCAGAATGCCACAGTGCTAGCTTTGGTGCCTATATATGGAAAAACTGAAGATATCCTCGTCACACCCCGCGTATATTGTGATGTATATTTGTATTGTACGGAATATAAAAAAACACATTACTTCTAGAACCTAAACTGTATTTTGCACCTACTAAGCATTTCAAGAATTTTGTAGCAATTGCCCGCTCTCTAAGCAGCCTTAATACTTGGTCGCTTTCTCTAAATTAGATTTCTGCAGCATACTGCCAAACAGCTACCAAGTTTCTCGCGCTTTACCGCGATATTACATGTAATTATCATTTAAATACGCATTCTCGTCTGCATGTACTCACCTAAATAAACGTCCTAACATGTTATCGCATGTTTCTGATGGTACAGAGAAGCGTAGCAGAGAGCAGGGAGAAAATACACGGAGAACTCTTGCACGTACAGCCGCAAAATGTATTTGTACATACATAGTAATACCAAGTCTTTACAAATGTATTTAGATTAGCGCTAAGAAAGTGACTTTTGCTGGGAACTGCCAGCGATGTGCGTACTTCGGTCAGGAGTGAAGTCGAGGCTACTAGCGTACACTTGTTACACGCCTTTGATATAACGCACACGATATTAGATGGGAAATACCGCATAGTTTATGGCTCACAGAGTTTGAACGTCCCAGAGCGACTCAGGCTGTAAAATACGCCGTTATGGAGGGCTTCAGATATGTTTGACCACCTGGGGCTCTTTAACGTTCACCGACCTCGTACAGATCATTCTTCGTAATATCTATATGAACCGTACCGGACATGCGTCTGTAGCTATTCGCGTTCATCGATGTCGGTTTGAATCCATGTTTTTCAGGACAGCAGCCAAGGACCAAAACCTCAAACTGGAGTATCGCTGGTCATGATGCGATTGTGCCATGAATCTTGCTTTTCGACGACAACACTTATGCTCATTTTACACGCCACAAAAAACGGGAAGGATAAATTTCACAAAAGACGATGACTACAATTGTACTTCATGACCATTTACCTCCGTCTGTCTCGCACGTTAAATCTCTGTCAAAGGAAAAGAAGGAGCCTGACAAAAAATGAAAAAAGTGCTTTTTAAAGCTTTCGCAACAATGCGTGGTACCAGGTGCATTCCTCGTGCCAAAAACAGGTTCCCTTTTTGACTTCCCTGCTACGAGCAAAGGAGGATACCAAGCCTACCTGTTTGTTTACCAAACGAAGGGGATTGTACCTTTGTTCGAACTAATGGAGACGAAAACACCACACAGTAGCTTGGTATTTTCGGCTGTTAAATTTCTACGGTCTACCTTTATGGCGGATAGTCGAGGTATACTTCTGCGTTCCCCTTCTCACGGGAACATCTGTGTGGCGTCTATGAATTTCCCCTTAGTTGGTCCTTTCTGTGCGAAGTCAAAGACTGGTTTCAAAAAGTAGGAACTGCGCCATAAACAGTGGACATGCTTTGCCGCGGCTCGTTAATGTCTCCATCAGCGTTATCCTGCCATGAAATGCACGCTGTTGCAGGGTTGACAGAATGTGGGAACCGAGATAGTTGAAGAAAAGTTTTTGTTGGATTAGAATTTTGCAAATGCTTGATAGGAACCGCAGAGCAAGTCAAAATCCTTCAAGGAGAATTGCCGACTTTATTAAAAACTGCTACCCTTGAAATCGTTCACCAGGTAGGGGATCAGCAGTAGTGGTAGTGTATTTTCTCCTTTAATATTTTATCTCATCCCACTTTTGCCTAATCGTGACAGACTTGACACATACAGCTGCTTGATATTGTTTCTTTGCGTTTTATTCTGAGGGGTCCCACTAGAGTGCTTCACATAAGGAATTTCCGTGCGCTGTTCTTTGTATTCATAAGCATTTGTAAGCTTCGTACATATTGTTACGTTGCGGCCAGCCGAAGAATAAGACGCGATGAACGATGGCAAAGATGATTTATTGGCCGCTGGCCTAGCGCAAGCGCTCCGTACCGAGCCACTGCCAATATCGTCGTCTTCGTAATAAAATCTCTGCAAAAACAAACTTCCAAGCGTACGTAGTCGGACATTTGTCATCAGCACATTCTTGAGCGGTTTTCTAATGCGGATGCTGCTTAATAGAAATTAACATGTCCCTTATTCAGACCCGGTAAAAATGTGTTGTTGATATGATGAAGCTTTCAAGCTTGTGATAAACAGGATTTTTTTTCAGTAAAGCGCGATAGAGAGCTACAAATTTTGGTCCGCAGATTTTTTGGTGACCATTGGTTAAAATTGTACGAGCTCGACAGAGAAGTCTCCTGGGGATACAACCAAGGAGAGAACATCTCTGAGATGCCCCAAAACCGCAGAGTAGAATAAAGTTTTCTCCTCCTCTCCTCCTTAGTGAACACTGCTATGATGCAGTTAGGAAGCCCGGTAAATTTTCTGTGATACTACACTTGAACGGCGTTCTTAACAATAACACTACCTTTCTAGGTTTTACATTTCAAGGACTTGTTCCATCCTTGTCACACTTTCAATCGTGAGCAGCGTAAAGTCGTGTTCCGCAGTGGCTTTCTATCATGTCCTCAAAATTAATTCAAGCTTCCAAATATATCGCTCACATAAAGTTGAACCAAAATTTCATTTATACCGTCCTCGAATGTAAGCACGACATGTGATGCAGAACTATCGTAACACATTCAAGGATGGCTTACAAATGGGGGTAGCAGCACCCTTAGAACGGGTCTCTGCGTGGTCCGTAGGCTATTGGTAGTGCCACTCTCTTCGTCTGCTTCCGTTCTTCGACCTGCCGCACGCTCCGTCTTCCTGGCTGCTTTCACAGCCTGACGAGCACAGCGCCTCGGTCCGCTGCTTCTGTGCACCCGCTAGGCCACGCGCTCAACGTCCCTCGACGCTCTCTCTGCTCGGCGTGTCCAGGCGCTCCTCTTTCTTATGTTGGGCAGCGCTCTCACCGCCGCTCGCGGCTCTCGATGCTTCACGAACCAAAAAAGTCTCCCGTCTTCTTCGGCCCTAGCGAGGCATTCGGCAACTTTAGCCACCTTCTCCCTTTTGTGTGCTGCCACGTAAAGCTGCCGCAGCCGGTGGAGTCGAGCCCTTGCCTGCTTCGGCCTCAAACCAGGGTAGCATAAATTATTTAAAAGAGTCTGCCAATCTCTTCTCTCATCTGGCTACGTTGTACAGTTTTAGTTCATAGCTGTCCTGTGCAATGGTACACGACCAAAGAAGAGAAGAAGGAGGAACGCAGCGCTGATTGACAACTGCTAATTTAGCGACGCACACCTGGCCATATCCTTTTGGGATTCCAAATATGTTCGAGCGGAGGTTGGAACAATGGAAAAGTCATCAGAGTTAGCGCCGGTGAGGCAAGAATGACGTAAGCAGCAACCGCGACCAGTGCGACTAGAAGGTTGAGGAACCGAGCTAAGAGAAGGCATTAGCGGGTGAAATTAAGACGGCGCGTAAGAGTTAGGCGTGACTGTTCCACGCAGCTACACGTTTCTGATTCCCCTTTCCACTTCTTCTGTGCGCTCTTGTGACCACAACTGGGAAAAAATTTCTTCTGATTCACTGCTCCTGTTAAGCTCTTCTCTAATCTATTTTCCGGACTTTCCTGGCGCAACTTTCTCGAGAAAAACCCCTGTGGAAATGAGTTTAAAAGAACAAGTTGCTTCCTGCCAAAACGACATCTCCGTCCCGAGCCTCGTTTTGTCAAGATAAAAATGTTTATGGGGCTTGAGTACATGTGACTCATTTTGGAAGGTTGCGTTGTCGATGAACCCTGCTCACCTCGAAGCCTGGAAACCTTCGGGCTTTTTTGCGACTCTCACGCTACCCGGCGCAGCCCGTCTCTTCTTATCTTTTAGTGCACCATGTCGGAAGTCCTTTGTCTTCGTTGATTTCATAAGATCCTGAGCGCTTACTCCCAGAGCCGACATTTCCACACGTGCTTCTTTTCAAGCCCTTTATCTCTCGCCTAGAAGAGGAAACTTATTCCGACTTTTGTGAGGAACATAAGAATGGAAAGCAAAGGAATAAAAGAGAAAGAAAGAACTAGAAAAGAAAGAGAGTGACAAAGAAATACGGAAGAGTAGAAAGTAGGTATATATGAGAGTAGCGGTGGCGGGAATTAAATAAAAACGCATTGGATACTACTGGGCATGAGAGTATATACAAAGGCACTGCGAAAAGCACATTCTGAAACTTTTTTGTAGTTTTGCATTCACCGACGACAACGAACAGAGTACCAGAGTGGCCCAGCGGAAAGCAAAAAGTAGGCTTGTTGATTTTGGCTGTCTTTAACTGCATCTACCGGAGGACTGGAAGATTTGTAATGCTTCCTCGAGAGCACTTATTTCGGTGAGCTATTTTCGCTGCCCTTTTACATTCTGCTGCTCCAAAGCTTCAGGTATAAAGTTCCTGCCCAAGTAAAAAAACAAATGGGAGCGTGATGCTCTCTCGAAAATTGCCGTAACCACAAGGCTGAATGTTTTACCACGAATAAAGTTCGCAGCTTCCTCAACATTTCGCTCAGGAATTCGCAAACGTCAGCCATGTGTGCGCAACCGTTCGATGAAAAAGAGGAAGTGCCCGATTTAGCGTAGCTGCAACATTGCAAGAACTCGCCGTGCCAGGTGTCACGCCACCCCCACTTCTTGCGAAACACTTATCTAGTAGACCCGCTTTTAGCGGCAGAACATCTGTAAATACTCTTGGAGTTGTTTGCTGGGCTCCGGCTATAGTAAGAAGCGAGAGTGGATTTGAAGCGCGGTGAGCATTGTTGCCTTTAGAGGGAAGGTATCGCGGAAAGCTCGGTCATGAATCAATATTCAGAATCAACCTTTAAATTTCCTCCGCTCAATAATATAGTTGACAGTAAAATAAGTGCTTTAACTTTATCAGTTCGTGGCTGCAATAATAAACTGGCTGGCCCCCAAGGCAACGCATTGAAAGAAGCTTCAAGTTCAAACGCGTGTTCCTTATAGTGCAACACGGCTAAAAAAAGTTGAACGCATCTCTGTCGTTCACGAGCGTCGCCCATTGCCGACATTATCCTAGGAGCACAACATTTTTCTATTCCACACAATATGATCTCTAAATTAATTCAAAATGAAACAAACGTGTTGAAAATACACAAATGTCCTTGGCAGCAAGCCCATGACGAGACGAGTCGCGGCAGATGATAAGGTCGTCAACAGGTTGGCTGCAGTTCGGCTTGGACCCTTTAAAGTGACACTCAAGACAAAGTGAAGTTGGCCCGTATGGGTAGATTACCACGTTTGAGTGACGAAAAGAATACTTTCCCTGAAAACGGCGCATTTCTAAGAGCGAAAAGGCCAAAAAACGATGCACCGGCATCTCCTTTACCAGGCAAATCGCAAAGGCGCCAAAAGCTAAACGCGGATCACGGAGGTCAGGCAACGCAACCCTCCGGTCCCAGATAGAGATCATAGAGTCCATTTCGCTCTTGATGTTAGTAGTTCGAGACGGCTGGCAGGGAATGTTTTATTTTTTTTTCAGCAACCAATGCGTCTTTTGGTGTCGATGTCGAGAAGATAGAAGATAGATGTCGAGAAGATAGAGGCGTCGAAAAGGATAGCGGGAGGGCGGCCCTAAACGAGCAAAGCTGGGAGTGACATGTTGTTCGTTGCAACGCTGAATTGTAGGCAGAAGTGACGATAGGAAGACTGCGTCCCATTCTCGATAGTCGGGTTCTACATACATGGTAATCATGTCTGAATCTGTGCGATGAAACCACTCAGTCAGGCCATTTGTTCGGTGATGGTAGCTGGAGGTCACATTGTGAATTGTAGAGCTTGAAGCTTGAATAATTGAAGAACTTCGCCAAAAACTGTGTACTGGACCTTCCGACCGCGGTCACTGAGAAGAACCTGCGGGGCACCTTGGCGCCGTACGATTGATTCCAAAAAGACGGTGGCAACTTCGGGCGTCCAGTCTTCAGGCAAGGCTGCGGTCTCTCTGTAGCTTGTCACGTGGTCGATGGCAGTCACTATTCAACGACTAGCACACGTAAAGAGAGCCGCGGAGGCCAGCAAACATCTGGGGGCCCCGCTGACGGCTGTTCACGGTACAAGTGGCGGGGGAAGCCGAGGCTGTCACAGAGGAACCCGGGCCGTCAGCGCGCTCCTCTTGAGACATGACGGTTGCAGCACACAAGCGGTGACCGGAACGCAGCTCCAGGGAGAAGCAGGGAAAGAAGAGACGGAGCAACCAAGGCGCACCGCCATGACGTGTAAGGCAGGACTTCACCGACCACGTTGATTCCAACCCGCCGCTAGTGACGCGCCCTGTGCGAACAGCCGAAGTGATGACGATGGCTATACAAAGGTCTGGAGGATGAAGCCGCATACAGTGCTCACATGGAGAAAAACAAGTTTATGCCGCTGACCTCAGCGTGACCCTAAGGAACACGCTACAAGCCCTAAGGCAACTGAACATTCCATACTTCAATGGTAACTAATTAAGCCCCCAACACGCCACGCAAACTAGTCACATTCCTAATGGTAATATTGTAACACAGCAACCGTGACGGCCATATTGAAATAGTCGAGAGAATCGCTCCGCTTTTAAAAAAACAAAGTTTGTATCTACACGACGAAAACAATAGAGAGTCTTGCTATATAAAAACCGTCATAATAAAGCGTAATTCACTTCACACGCACTACTTTCAATTAGTGGCGTACGAGCGAGCAGTTTGGCCAAGAACATATTTAGTTACTCCGCAAGCGAAACTTCGCACAACTCAAACAAGCGAGCATAATACCCCGTTTCATGTTAAAACTGCTTGCCCAGTAGCACGGCAATTTCCCTCGAAGAAACAACCTATGTAACCACGGATTTTTGGTGTTATAAACCTTGCAGTAATGAAGACACTCTTTTTTTCTTTAAATACGCCGCAAATATCGTTTACTCTGTGGAAAAGATTTAGAATAGTGCAAAAGGTAAACACCCGCTCATTTTCATCCGAAGCCACGGTGCAGAAAAGACTCCCATCTCTCATCTATCTTGTTTTCTTCGCATGCCAACGACTGTTTTCTTCCAGCCACTTCACCTTAACTACGTCGTTCCACGTCTAGGCTACGGTGCCGCCTTTGCGCCCTGAGTACGCGCGGTGCTGCTTCATGGCATTATAGTTAGGCCTAATACTACCGGTTATCCACTCGCACGTGCTGTCGCCAGCCTGGAACGATGCTTTCAAAATGAAGCACTAAGAGAGGAAGGAAAATGTTGAAGAGAATGTTGAAAGAGCCAAGACAGGTTATGCCGGCAGAGGTCACCCTCATCATTGTTAAGCGAAACGGCACACGTCGAGTACGCCGTGGTATACAAAGTCAAGCTGCGTCATAACTCATGTCCTTCCACAGCTTCTCCCGTTGTAAAGGAAGGATGTATGATGGCTCCACGTCCACCAGGCGAGGCCTCTTCAGCCGAGAGCTTCTTGTCATTATGGCGCTCATCAGTCTCCAAACGGCGTCATTTAGAGCAGGATAGGTGACGACATAATGGGTCGTGCTTTGCGAACCAAATGGGTGGGGGCGAATTCGAAAGAATTACAAAAAAAAACTGAACTGCAGATTTAGGCCAGAAGCCACCTTTTTTATTTCTCATTACGGTTGGAATCCTTACCCAAGAATACATGTAGAGAGCCAAATGCGGTGAAGAAATAATTCAGCCATGTACAAATGTCGAAAAGCTGACCTTAGTCTATGAGAAGCAAAGGGAGAAAAGAATCCGTGTGAGCGGCTTTAAAGAAGACAGGTAAATGTAGTGTCATTTGAGAAGCTTCCCTCCGGTTCCATCTCCTTCAGCGACCCAAGCGAAGGCCGACTGATTTGGATGAAAGCTCCGGAGACGACGCCTGAGGTCGTCATTAGGGTCGATTGATGGCGCTCGCGTGCAGCTGTTCGTGATCATATCGAGGGAGATAGGGTAGAATGACAAAGGTTCCGCAGTCGTTCATAGCTGAATGAGTGGCAAAATAATCTGGACAGAAGGCGGTCGTTAGAGTGCCAGGCAGTTCTCACGGTTCGCGTTTCTCTGATGGCCAGATTAAAGATAGAGTTTGCACCTTTTGTCAAAGCTTCAAATGTTGTGAAGGTTAGCAGAACTCTGGTCGTGCCCCCTCCAACAATTAGGACTCCCTCGAATACTGGCAGATCCCCTTACGCGGCTTTGAATGAAACCCACGCCTTTGTCTCTGAGCTTTTTACAGATCCTGTGAACGTGATGAAACACCTCTTGAAGCAAATGCCACGCTTGCTTTTCCCACCCAAAGGGAAGAAATGGCGGAGGCAGCATCCGCGGACGAAGGAATAAAGCTGCTTCTTAGTTTGTTATTTATGACGTGGTCAGAGCTTGAGCAAATGCAGCAGAGTATCGACAGTGCTGCAACCATAGCAACAAGTGCTTTTGAAATTAGAGGAAAAGTAATAATAATAATAATAGTAACATTAATTGGTTTTTGGGGAAAGGAAATGACGCAATATCTCTCTCATATATAGTTGGACACCTCAACCGCGCCGTTAGGCAAGGGATAAAGGAGGGAGTTAAAGAAGAAAGAAAGAGGTGCCGTAGTAGAGGGCTCCGGAATAATTTCGACCACCTGGGGATCTTTAACGTGCACTGACATCGCACAGCACACGGGTGCCTTAGCGCTTCGCCTCCATCGAAACTCAGCCGCCGCGGTCGGGTTCGAACCCGGGAACTCCGGATCAGTAGCCGAGCGCCCTAACGACTGAGCCACCGCGGTGGGTAGAGGAAGAGTGGAGATGCGGTTTTCTGCGCAGGCATTTGTCTTAGCAAGCGCGCACCGAAGGATGTCACGTCTTATATTTTTAAATTACATACCTACAAAAGCGCGAATGAGTTTTTTTGTGATTTAGCGAGTATAAACAGATGCCGAAGGTCTTACGGGTGTAATATTTATGCTCGGCACATGTGCGCGCGTAAAATCATGATAAGAAAGTTTATTCAAGAATTTTGCTCCTACAGACTTTCTTTAGAATCGCTTGGTGCTATTGATAAAACCGAATAATCGCCCAGAGCTCAATCTATATACCACAAATATAATGTACTTTGTCGTTATGGGCACGTGTAAAGATACCTCTTTCATATAACTACTTAGGAGTGCCGCAAAAAAAATTATAAATTTCTACCGCGAACGAATCTGTGAATAATTAATTACGAAAGATGAACTTCCCTGAGAGATTTGTAAATTTCAACCACCCGTATCATTCCCTTTAGTTTTTGCTCGTTTTCCGAGATTTGGCTCCCTGCTGACACACGCTGTTGAGACGACAATTGTTGCGGCGCAAACAAAATGCGTTCGTTCAATCGCATGTGCAGCAAGCTACTCGCATTTTCCTTTTCATTATGAATCTATGCAGATTTGGGCACACTTCATTGTGAGCCATTGCCATTTCACAAAGCCTCTGCAAATCGCTCTGACCTCTATCTACTTTGCCGTCAGGCGACCGCAAGCCGCTGATATTAACTGGAGGAGAAATCCTTCCAGCTGTATATAACTCGGTATCTAGGCTCGCAGACCTGTAGCAATTAATGTGATCAGGCTGCAGTAGAAAAACACAACCTGTGCAGCACGTAAATTGTTGTTCAACGGGGCTTTGCTTGAAACAGCTTCGTTACTTAAGCCTGGTGCCAGTAGTAGCCTCGTGCACTTCGCAAGAGCTGATTTTTTTGCGCAAACATTCATTTATAACTTGGCCTAGAATTTTTGTCCGCCAAAACAAGAGAACAAACAATAATTTCCTTCAACACCTGCGCTGAAGTGACAAAGCGTTCGTGTTTGTCGCTACGAGGTGCACAAAACCGAGTACAACGTTTACGCGAAATTAATAATGACTGAATACCAAATTGATTACTCTCGCCGACAATTTTTTTTTGCCCCCTGCGTTTACCTTTCACCAATAAAAGCTGTCATACAAAAAAATTGGTGGATTAGCTTAGCTAATCCATGATATACACAAAGAGAAAGATGTCGGCGTTCACGGTGTTCATTGTCGTTGGCGTTGACAATATTCTAGACGGCGGTGGCTTCAGGAAAGGAAGGGCGCATAACTGGCTCCCTGGATATGCGGACGCCTCATTCGTGCTTTGATACATGTGGTGGCGGTGAGAGAGAGATGTGTCCGGAATGCACTAGCGCTGCCAGTGTTGTGGCTGAAATGCGGCACTGCAGCAATAGCTAGGCCGCGGAGTTTATTTGGTGATCAGTCTCTCGCGATCAACCTTTAACTGCATGCCACCTCCCAGGGTGGCAGTGAGGGCGCGCTGCCTATCCAGTGTGCGGGACGCAATCAAAGCAGGCTTTTGAAGTTGGACACCAACGCCACGTACATGAAAGCCAGATGAAGGCTTCCACTGACCCACGGAGCCGGTTGTGCGCGTTTCCTTTCGTGAAAATGAACGGCCTTTGCAAAGTTCTCAACGCAAATGACCTGTATGAACGCCGTCGGCTAACTTCTTTGGTTTGGTTTTTGAGGAAAGGATATGGCACAGTAACTGTCTCACATATCTCGGTGGGCTCCCGAACCGCGCCGTAAAAGAAGGGATAAAGGAGGGAGGGAAAGAAGAAAGAGAAAACTGAAAATTGAAAGTTGGATTTTGAGGAAAGGCGCGGCGCTGCGCAGCGGCGGAACACCTGTGGCTCGGTGCTACTGGTGGCGCATGCGCTGTAGTGACTAGGGGGCGAGAGAGAGAAATATTCGTGGGAAGACGCGCGTTGTGACGTCATGTGCCTCCTCGGAGTACCGCCACGGCGAAATCGCAAGTTCGCGGCCAGTAAAGCTTTCGCTTTAAAAACATAACGCTTTCCTTTGGCTTTCGTGGGCACTGAGAGTACTGGCGTCATTGTACACATATCTTAAGAAGCCCCTTTACCGGGCTAATATCATTTGCTCCCCGGAAACAGCAGGCAACTTTGAGCCGACCAGCTGAAACTGTTTGTTGGACGCGCATTATACCTCTATGAAAACAGGTAGAAAAGTACTTTGCGGAGCCCGGGTGTTCCGCCACACCATCACATTTCATTCGCGGGTTTCCTCTACATCTTCTCCCTGCCCCTCCTCTCCCACCCCTCCCCCTTCTCCGTCCACCCGCTTTGCTTGCCTCGATCCCACAAGGTCGCCCTAATGCAATAATGCGCGCCAGTCCAACGCCCAGCCGCTCCCACGCATGCGCAAGAAGAAGCTACAAAATTGGGTCGCCGTGCTCCGCGCTCTCAACACGCATTACACGCGCATAAGGCCCGCCTGATTTCAGCGCAGCTACAGGCACGTGTAGGGGCGCGCATTCAATCACAATGCGGCGGCTTTATGACCTGATCCCGCAGCCCGTTGCGCAAGCAGCCCTGATCTCGACAGAACGGCCTAACAGCCCGCACTGCTGCTCAGCCTCGTTTCCCCTCTCCCCTCTTCACTCGGCTCTCTCCTCAGCCTCGCATCTGCTTGCTCGCGCCAATTTTCGACGGTAATCCGATGCAAGAGATGCGCCGGTGGTCGAAAATGCGCTCAAGCTTGCATTACGCAAAGCATAAGGTTACGTCACGAAGACGGCTCGCCGCGCTTTTTATCCGGGGTGCTAAAGCACATCCGTAACGCTGTCGTGCTGAGTTCGCGTGGCAACTTCACCATCTCGCTCCCGCCCATTTTGCTCCCGGTAGTATCTCCGCCTTTGCGACCAGTGCTCGTGAGTCCCTGCTGGCTCGGTACTGTTCGATCAGGCGTATGTCCGATGGAAGGCTCAGGAAAGGAGGAGATACTGCATTAGGTGTCTGCCACCACTGTTGTCGTGTCATTATTGTATTGTGTCGTTAAAGCTTTGGTGGAGGACCTGTCTTTTCTTCTGACAAGACAGTTGTTCATTTGGCTTGATTTTTGCGGCATTACCGTCCCACTTGTTAGTAACGACGCGCCAGCTTCTGCCCTGGGATCCTTCAGCCCTAGGAAGCCAGCATACGTTCGCACTCTGCTGCTGGTTCCCTTCCTCAACCCCATGCCCATTATTGCTTTTGAGTGCTCCCGAAAAGGGTCAAAACTTTTTAAGGTTATAAAAAATGCGAAGCATTGCTACTATTTTTTCCACCTTCACTGTTATCATTGTAGTTAGTAATAGCGCAAGGAAACACGAAGGACAAGGCACCACAAGGACGAGCGCTAACTCTCAACTGAAGGTTTATTCTTGGACGTACAGGTATTAAAAGGTAGTGTCTACAGAATAGAACAGAAAAAACACACAAAACCAGCACACAGCACAAATTCTGAGCAAAACATATCACCAACCGGCATGAGTCAAAAGCAACACCAAAGTGGTGATTTCAATCAACTCGCCAAACTTTCTGCTTTAACCACTATTACTTTTTTATGGTATGGTATGACAAGGTACTGTATGGTATCGTAAGGTGTGGTGTAATTTGGAAAGGCATGGTACGGTATGGCATAGTTTGGCATGGTATTGCATGGTGTGGTATAGTATGGTATGGTATAGTATGGTATGAATGTAACGTCCCGAAACTGCAAGTTGTCCATATGAGAGGCCGTATCGGAGAGCTATGGATTAATTTCGCCCACCTGGGTGTCTTAAACTTGCATTTACGTCACATCGCAAACGGGGTCTTGGCACTTCGCCTCTGTGGAAACGCGACATAAGATTCGCCTTCTTCAAAGCTCTGTCTTGTGGTAACTGCCGGCGTTATCACTGAGACCACAGGCCTGCACTGCTGTAAGAGCATAGCCTGTCTTTCTAAGGGATCTTTGAAGGTACACCGATGATACCTAGGAACAGTTTTTGTTCATACGAAAAAGCTATTCTGCGGCTATTTTTGGGTATCTCGGTGTTCGTACGGTGGCAAGAGACCCATTTATTGCAGAAGAAATTGCTTTGAAAACTTTTCCCGTAACTTTGTGATTACCGTTTTGGATCCACGCCGAAAAAACTGCGCCCGCGCACGGCAGCTGCTTCGTGGAACTGGCCAGTGATCCCGCCATATATATTTCATGTTCGGCCTTTTATACAGCATAAAAGGTTTGTTTATAGCTACAGTACTGTCTTTGCCATCAAAACGCTTTATACAGTCCAAAGTTCAATTCGTCCCCAGTGTCATGTTCAGACGATGCTGTCAATGCAACTCGTGCGCCTCAAATAGGGGACAACGCAATGGCGTGCCTTGGTGCCAACGTCAGCAGCTCCCATTTGCACCTGGGCACATATACGCCACTGTTGGGAACAACCTCAGTTTCCCCCCAGCCATATTATTATGAAATTTTGCATTTCGTTTTACTCTGGCCCAGGAAAAGCGCAATAAATGGAGCCAGGTATCCAAAGTTATTGCTGGCGGAAATTCAGAAACATGCCTTAAAGTAGTCTTGCAAAGTCGGTGTGCTCAAGGGCCGTCGTGTCCCATTCCTGAACAGAAGCGGCAGCACTACGTAGCGTCGTAACCGACGCTCGTATAGAATGTTAGGGCGTGGACATTCACCACCGACTCGGCTTTAGGAGTTGTTTGGCGGTAATAGGCGCGATAAGTACGGTGGTAGTTAAGGCAGTGGAGAATATTTCCTCAAGACATATAAATGCAGCACACCGATACCATGTCTGATCGTCTTCAATGGTTGTCTCATATGAAAACGGTTGAGATCTGGTAAAGCTCTGCAAGCTACTAGCTGACGGTAATTTCCAAGCCACTAGCTGAGTACTTGCCAAATATTCGTATCTATTAATGGTAGCGAGAGACAGCTCCAGTTTGCGCCATCGAAGCCTAAAAATGACTGTCCATCATAATCAGAGCCACCAAATTACGATTTCGTGTTGTCAATATCTCCATTGTCTTTTCCGATAAATTTGGACACTTCTACGAAGCAGTGCGGTCTGTGTCTATCTAGTATAGAGCGCTCAAGCGGCGCACTTCTCTCTATAGAAACTGACACGCCTGTGCAGCTTCTGGCCTTTCGAGGGAACGCTTGTACCAAAGGTGAGCCGTAGATGACTGCAAGACAGGTGGGAAGAAGCACATTTCCTGCTAGCCATGGGCTCCTCTCTAATTTCAGTTTTTTCTGCAGTTGCGCATAATATTTGAGAACTCTACGCAAGGCTGACACAGTCTGTACTCTGAAGTAAAAATAACAGCACATATATTTTTTTCCCGTGGCAACACAGGGCACGCCTTGTACAATGGACTCAAGAAGCTGCTCGCGAGCGTTATCTGTACTGCGCTGCCTTGCACATCAGGCGCCGCGCGCACGCACGCACGCACGCACACACACACACACACACACACACACGCACACGCACACGCACACGCACACGCACACGCACACACACACACACACGCGCGCGCGCGCGCGCACGCACACACCCGCACGCACTCACATACACACCCACGCACACGCACACGGACACACACGCACTCACACACACACACTTACACACGCACGCACACCTGTGCACGCACGCGCAAAAAAACGCATGCTTAGAGGCTGCAATGGTAAAAGCAGGCCGTCTGAGAGGAAAAGGAGAGAGGTCGATAGCCTTTCTCCTCTCTCTCTCACTCTCTCGAACATTGCGGGAGATGATGCTTTTCTTCCCTGGGGCAGGTGGTTCTGCTGTTTCTCATCGTGACAGGAAACGTCCCTTGTCGCATCTTAATTGAATAGTATTGATTGCTGGCCTGACTAGATGAAAGAAAACGAATGCTCTCTCTATAAGAGCGACAAAACGCAGATGCAAAGAAAAGGGAAAAAAGCGACTTCAGCGCAGCGTGTGTGGGACGAGGCGCTATTTATGAACATCGCCGCAGGGTGCTCGTGCGTCCAGGACACAAGTGGCAAAAAATGATGCCGAGATTGTTGAAGTATGTTTGCGGTAGCGAGAAAGTGTAAATATAGCGACTGCAAGTAGCGAACGTAACGAGCAGCAAGGGGGGGTGTACTTAAGCGTGTTAGCGCGTAAAGAGGACAAAGTTCGCTGCTTTGCCGTCGCAATGGGCTTCTTTATTAACTCGTGTCTGCGCAGTTTTTCCACCAAAAGAAGCGCTCATTCAAGCCACGCGCTCACCCGGGCTCTCCCACGAGTGAGGTCTTTTTAACGGACCCTCATTCGAGAGCTGTGCCAAAACTGAAATCGGGATTCGGGCTTTAACTCATTTCGAAACAGTTTGGTATCTGCAGCGAATACGGTTCTAAGTAGGCGTGGTATTGAGACCGACTTAATGTTATTACTAAGAGGCAAGAAACGACGCTATACTCGAGCGCAGCGAGACTGGAGACACCAGTAACCGTTTTTCGCCCTGAAACACGACTCGTAAAGAGAAATTGCAGATTTCGGTTGCACTCGGTCACTCTTATTTACAATGCCGATTACAAATAACGCTGAGATCGTGCGATTTAAATGGAAACGGATGGATTTCTGTGCGCACTACGCAGTTATTTCTGAGTGGCTATTACATTGTGCTACCGAAGGCAGGTTTAAAGTGCAATGTCTTGTTAAAAGATGTAGCTCAACAGTTCTTCAAGCTCATCAGCACTGAATGAACCGAGCGTGCGAGGAGGCCTCGAACTAATGCTCTCCTCAGTCACAGTGTTTTTATTGCATTCGGCGCAATAATAAATTAAAAAATTATTTGGTGTACTCTGCGTGTCTCGCATGGTTTAACACGCCACGTCGGTCTAATAGAAGTACCTTGACTACAGATTCTGCAGTAAGCCAGATTTGCGCAACAATTCCGAAACAATGCAGCGCTAAAGGGTGTTCAAACTTCCGTGCCGCATGTAGCCACGGCTGTGCTGCACAGACCAAAGAAGACCGAGGATATATGAAATATATTTTGTGCGCCCTTCCCGCCAACTCCCAAGAAGTGGCAGGCTTGACGAATACGTAAATAGTTGTAAATGAATAGTAGTAAACAAAGAGAAAGGACAAAAGATATTCATAGCGCCACACGCGTAGCGCGAGAGGAGCAAAAAGAAAGCCTATGCCGTGTTACGTACTCTCGTGGCCCGTGCACACGTATGGTTACTGTGAAATAGGTTTCGTTCAAAATTCGCTGGAAGATACTTCGTAACATGCGCCATCAAGCTCAAAAAACGAGTTCTGCAAATGGCGCAGTATTCTACAAAGAGACACCAGGATTTATCGCACTGCATTAGAAAAACACTACATCTCTGTCGCGCAGGAAATCCACTCGCGTGTCGGAGACATGAAGTGCACATGAATCACGAGGACATGAAGTGCAATATAGCGCGCGATAAACCTGTCGGCTATACTATGCAACGTTGAGTATGTCGTGTGAGTGCGGGAAATTTCGATTTTCGTCACTGTGCTCCGTCACTCGTCTACACCCTCTCCCTCCCGCACCCCAGCTACGTGTCGAGAATTATTTTCTCGTTGAATCTGTTAAAACTACCGAGCATTGATAGTGCATTCATTTTCTTGTAGCACAGATTGTAACCACAAATCCGAAGCTACGCTCATCTTTCGTTATTCCTAAAATTCTGCTATCTTTACCGTATGGAATCTTTTCTGATAATTTTTTTTACTTATGGCGGTATGGCAAAATATCAAAGAAAGCGGCAGTGCTACGAGTGCTAACTACACAAAAGCATATCGCAGAAGTCCGGAGCAAAATGGCCATGAACTAACCCGCACGAGCATTGCGTATAGTGCTATATGGCAGCCAGTATGTAGTCCTGTTCCGTATCGCATACCGAAAGGTCAGCATTTAAGTCAGGACCAGACAGCACCACTAAGGACTACATGACAAGTCTTCGCAACGGTCAGCGGACTCTTGTTCGTATAAGGTCACGACTGAGGGTGAGTAAATGTGTTGGGGGCGTGTTGATTCAATAGGAACGTAAGAGGCACCCAAGCGGTGGGTTCTCTGTCTGTGCTATATATGTCCGCAGCGCGCCAGGCCCAGACACACGAGGCAGTGCCGTTCACCGCTGGCAGAGGAAGCAACTTCACGACAACCCACCCCCTTCCTTGAAAGGGCATCTCGACCGTACTTTGAGTGGCGTTGAACACGTGCTCTTTCCTAAACAAGCATTTAGAACGCTGATAAGTTCTATCAGAGCGAAGATAAAGGGGTCTAAATTTCAACAGCCAGTCTGCATTCAAATTACGGCTTTGCCGGATTCCCGATGTCGAAACACAACCCTCGATGAGTATAACTATCACGCGCATAGCCCGAGCGCAACTCTGACGTTGATGTAACTATTCTAGTAGCCAGTAAAGGCCGATTTTGAAAGACATCTCGAGTTTTATCGCGTGCTCAGCTAGCATTGCGTGCTAATTTAGGGCAATGCGTAGTGTATATGCAGGTGTAAGCTATAGTCAGTTTTTATCTGTGAATGCGATTTGGAAACCGAAATTGTCTAAACTAAGTCTTTCGGTTTTTTTTCATTCTCAAATTCCAAAAACCATCTCACTCAAATGGCATGATGGCATATCAACTGCGCTCCCAGCAAATGGACCCGTGTGCAGAAAGCATGACTGCTAAGCCCGTCTTTACTCACGTTATCATTCTGAACTCCATAGACGCCACACAACGGTGTGTAGGAAAATGAAACGGGTTGTTTCACATGAAAGATGCATCTCTATGGTGTGGCGAGAAATAGAATGTTGCACGATAGTGAGCCGTTCCCAAAGCAGTATTGCCTAGAAACAGTTATAAGCTGGCATTAAATGTGGAATACATGCCGTTAAAATGTGGCATTGAACACAGTAAACACCATAGTGCTATTGCGTGTTTATTTCGGTACAAAAAAGTTCCGGGTTCCAGCGTCGTAATCGTCTTTCGCACCTCCCCAGCCCTCAAGCTCACTTTTTCCTTTTGTTTTATTCTTCTCAGCGTAAGTATTTAAATATCAGCGCACCATCAGAGAACTACGAAATGCAATCCAGCTTGGCACGCCATGTACAAAGTATATGGTCTTACATCCATCACTGCAAATTTTGAGGGCCTATTTTTTATGCGGGCAAACACGAGGAAAAAGTTTCGCTAACTAAGCTACCTTTACGACAGTAACTTAAGTGGTAATCTCGTTCGACGCAGTCAATCTGCAAATTTCAAGGCCTTCATGAACCACCAGAGCCTCAATTCCACAATAACCCAAATCTAATTATAACTTTGCACGTAGTATCTCTGTCGATTAAAGAATTGCTGACTGTTTTTACCTCTTATCGTTTCAAAGGAAAGAAATTCCAATTTCCGGCGATGTGAGCTTTACGGTGTAGTCTTATATTTTAATACTTTGAGTGCGACTTCTCGCGCATTATCCCGACAAAATTTATTTATTTCATAATACTACAGGCCACTGCTTGGCCCAAGCAGGAGTGAACATATAATGATACATAACCAAAAGAATAAAGTTATTCAATATTAGCAGCACACGTAGACCGAAAGAATAAAACCAAAAGAATAAATTTATACAATGTTAGCAGCGCACGGATACCAAAAGAATAAACCAAACAATAAACTTATACAATATCAGCAGCACACGTATACAAAACATACATATAATCAATATTAGCAGGTAAATAGACGATTTAATGCATCAGAAAAATTTTACGAGGAAAAAACAGATTCCGGTAGCGAATTCCAATCTTGCACTGTTCTAGGGAAAAAACTGTATTTAAAACTGTTAGTTTTGGTGAAAAGGGGTGTAAGTGAATGTTCAAGAACGTTCCGAGTCCTTCTCACTAGAGGACGCTTAATGCACTCCGGTAGCTTAAATTTATTTTTACCTGTTAAACTATTAAACAAGAATACCAATCTATTAATCTTTCGGCGGGCTTCTAGCGTAGGAATTTTATTTGACATCATTAACTGCAGAATACAGAAGAATACAGAAGAAATATTCAGAAGAATATTCTGCTCTACAGCTGCTTCTTAGATATTTTTTCATCTTCATTGGTAATTTCTTAACCTAATTGCTCTAATTAAGCAGCGCTTTACATGGTGCGTTGTAGAATTAACAACTCTACAAAAGTCTGCGACTATGAGAAACAAAGCGTGCAGTTTGTTGCGTCTTCTGCATACACCAAGTACTAGGTAAGCAAACCAATGCCCTCAGTCTCTCACTTTCAAAACAAACATAGGTTCTTCGCAGCGGTAGCTCTCTTGTTTTCTTTCGGCTACGTTCATTCATGCGCCAGCTTTCCTTCGTCGGCCGCTTTTTTTCTTTCGTTTCCTCGGGCTAAATAATGATAACGTGCCGGTTTCTTAGTGTTTTTCCACTGTGTAAAAGTCAATCTGTAGCAGTTTTAGCGCAAATCTGTCTATTTTTTCTTTCGTGTTGTTTAATAGAAATTGCGTGAACGGTACAATAGTTTCGTCGCGTTTCATTAGTTATGTTTCTTTTTTACTCTACTGCGCCTCCGAAATGTTTCACCTTTTTCTCTACCTCTTCGTCCAAATCTGTTTTTATGTACCACACCAGAGCAAAAAAAAAAAAAAGAAACATTATTGCATTATTGTTCATTATTCCAAGTTAAATACCAAGCCCTGAAAGCACTTTGTTTATTGCACACACATCCAAAGAGATGCTTATACTTAGGTATTGCCGCAAGAGCTTTCATGTACGCAAGAAACTAGCAATGGCGGCGCGAGAACGCTTTGCTCACCATAGATTTTCAGACCAGATGCTTTCTCACGTTTTACGTGCCAGGTATATCGGAACTGCACTTCTGACCTGATAACAGTTAGGTTCTAAGCAAGATATTTTGCTGCTTAAGCCCGCAGTCACCTAAGACTTGAAACCGTATGAGCTGCGCGCATTCATTAACATCTTAATTACAGCGCCGCGTGTGGCCATCTCGTTCATCGTCCTTTGTCTTTTTATGCGCTACAGCTGGGCAAAATAAACCAGCGTTGCCAATTTTCGACGTTATATAAAAAATAATTCTCCCTTGCTCGTCAGCTGCATCATAGTTGTGATTTCCGCGATATGCGTTCTATAGCAAGGTAAGAGTGATTTACAGATCAAAGCTCCCATGGCACTGAAATTGTAAGCGCGGTACGGGCGTCTTTGTGTCCAGGATCCTCACAAGGTTCGAGCCCGCATATTTTCGATAACGACGGTTCTATCGTAGCCGAGATATTCTGTCCGCGGAGTATGCGGTGAGGAAATAGTGAGATGAAAAGATACAGCGCAAATAAGGCAACGCCGACAGCTGGTTTCTGTACGTTACCTTCGCATTGGTCTCTGAATTTCATATATATATTCAACGAATTGCACTCAGACTCGACGCAGAGCGAAATCTGACTTGCGCTAGCCAGTTTCAGATATTAAATTTCGAAATTCGGTTGAGAAGTGCATGTGGCAACAGTTTCCACTCTAACTCCACATGCCTGCTCTCCAAGCGCCTTTCGTCTTTACGAATTCAGCGACAAAGCTCCCAAGGAAAAACTCATCTGTATGTTTTTGTTTTCTTTATTGCACGGACTTATGCTTCACAAGTTTGAACGAAAAAAAATTAAATGCTACCCTTTTGAGCACTATGCAGGAGCTGCTTTGACACAGCTGGTTGCTGTGCAGGTCTATATGTTGCCGTTCCTACAAGAAGAAAAGAAAAGGCGCTAGTTCTCGAAAAATGTCAAAAATATTTCCCGACGTTTCTTGAAAGAGACTAACGCTTCACAATTGATGACTGCGAGAACGCTTATGATAATTCGTGTAATATGTTGGCATTGCCGCACAAATGCAGAAATATGAAACCCAAATCCTCCGTTCGTGAAAATGCAGTCGGGGTATTTGAAAGCATACGAAGCGCTAACTGCACTAAGAAACAGTTGCGAGTTGCCGAGTTCGTGCGCCGATCTAGTTTATCACTCATCAGCAAAGCCTCACACAGTTCACCAGCTCGTCGCCTGCAGAGTTTCGGCAAACGATTCGTACAGGTCTGATTCGACGCCAGCGCTCACCCCTGCTGGAAGTGCGAAGGGAGCTCGACATCTTGGTTTCTCTAGCTACAGGTTGATAAAAACCAAAAACCCCAAGAAATGTCTCCAAGCTGTCATGGACACTGCAAAACACGCTGCCAGCATGAGCTGGCAGAAGTGACTGCATAGCACTTCCTTTGCCATGGGTCAAGCGAAACCTCTGGGCTTCAAGAGAAATCGTTGATAAGAAAAAAAATTATTACCAGGTAAGGAAAGGCGCACTAAATCTCTCACTCCCGAAGGACACCTCTACCCTGCCGCGAGGATTGGGTGAACCCGCCGCGGTGGTTCAGTGGTTAGGGCGCTCGGCTAGTGATCAGGAGTTCCCGGGTTCGAACCCGACCGCGGCGGCTGCGTTTTTATGGAGGAAAACGCTAAGGCGCCCGTGTGCTGTGCGATGTCAGTGCACGTTAAAGAACCCCAGGTGGTCGAAATTATTCCGGAGCCCTCCACTACGGCACATCTCTCTTCCTTTCTTCTTTCTCTCTCTCTTTAATCCCTCCCCTTACGGCGCGATTCAGGTGCCTAACGATATATGAGACAGATACTACGTCATTTCCTTTCCCCCACCAAAAAAACAATTATTATTATTATTGGGTGAAAGATGGAAGAGAAAAACAGGGGGAAGAAACGGAGAGCTCCAGCAGGATTTATACCATCTAGAGTTAATAAACTTGCCCCGACAACGTACGCAGGCGCTCTTTGCATTTTGCCTCCGTCGAAAAGGAGCCGCCGCTGTCGGGATTTCATAACGCGTTGTCGTTCTGAGCGACAAAACGCTGTAAACACTCAGCCACCACTGAGAGGTTTCGTTGCTAGAGGCAAGCACTTGCGGCCAAGGCCGCATATTAAAGAGTTTAGTACACTCAAGACCATATTAAGAGCGCGCAGTTGCATAATGGCACCCTAATGTATGCAGACGAGCTGCACTAGGATATTACTCGCAGACGCGCTCGTACGCTCACACGCACTAACTCACATGGAAAGAACAATGTGGCCATTTTCCTGCCGGGTTAGTTCCACCCTTAATAGAAGCAAAGCCGTAAATCCGCGTTCACGTAGGCACACGTACCACCAATCTAACCTCTTAATCACTCACTCGCTGCTAAACTTATTCATTCATTCATTCATTCATTCATTCATTCATTCATTCATTCATTCATTCATTTATTCATTCATTCATTCATTCATTCATTCATTCATTCATTCATTCATTCATTCATTCATATTTACCTTCGTTGATTTGTGCCTCTGTTCACTGGTTTATTCCATAAGTTGGCCGCTTACTTATTCACTTCCAAGGACTTGCATATTCTTTTGAGGCTTGTATTCTTCCAGCTCAATAAATAAGTAAGAGTGTATTGTAGATGTGCTTTAAGAAATATCAGGTCTGCAGAGAGCAGAGGTGTTTATTTTATGCTCGGACTGAAGATTGTAATCGACCACGCATGCTTGCTTCATGGATCTGTGACTAGAATGGGCGTTTCTCAGGCGGATTCGAGGCGGCTTGCTTTGGAAGAAGAAAATATGTGCTCTTCCAAAGAATGAACCTGCCGAAAATTCTATGCAAAATCGAGGAGGAAAAGAGTGCTAGCATAAAAAATAGACAAAACACAAAACATAAAAACCTTCTGTGGATCATTGTGTAAAGGTGTGTTAAGTTTACCTTTCATATTTTTGTTTTCAACCAGCCTTCTTGCTCTAGCATTTTTGCGTCTCCCATAAACACGTAACCTTCCTCCTCGATGCCCTTGCGGGCCTGTAAGGTGTAATGAAAGCACTAATTAATAAACAAATAAGCCTATTGCATTCAGACTAAAGCCAGTAAAATTTTTGCCGCCCAGTAATTCATTTTTGCTCTGCCAACCCACCAAATCGAAATGACACCTTTTCGGCAAACGGCCGCCGTGTGCGAATGGCCCTGGTAAAAAGCGTCACGCACAATCTGCGTCACAAATCCTTTCCTCTCCGTTCAATACGTCTCCGCAGCGTTGTTACTTATCGGGAGAAAAGCGTGCTCTTATCTGGCCTAGCGTATCGTAATCGTCGATCGTGATCATCGTCGTCTTTCAGGTACATTTGCGCTACTCGTCAACTGCTTTTACCATGGGGCCAGCACTTAGTGCAGAAGTTCCATTCGGAGGCCCTGATAGAAGCAGAATCGGGTTTATAACGCACTGCAACAAGCCACGTACTGTATATTGAGGAAAAGGAACACAGGAGCACTCACAGGAGGCTTCCTTTCTGACAGTGCAGAGCGGAATGTCCGAAGCTCCATGCCGAGAGACACCATAAACAGTCTTCTTGAACTTTTATGTTCAATAAGCTCTGCTGCTGGCTTTCATCTGCTACATCGCCATGTCGCAGCACTCCAAACTATCAAAACGAACTTCGGATGCCTTGTCATCAGCGAAGAGAGGCTGAACGACTTCACCCGAGGAATCTGTCGGCAGGAGGCACCACCGAAAGATATGAGACGCCTGCTGAGGGCATATTGTGCTGATTGAGATTTAGTGGCGTACGGGCCACCCGTGGCTAGTAGACGCTCCTGGGGCGCGGAACTTCAGCTATAAAGGGCGTAACGCAGTCATCGTGGCTTTCGAAGGCAAAAGGTGTGAAACATATTACCAAAAATATTGGAGGGGACACTTCAGCTCCGCCTTAAGGATATGACGCGATAGCGTTAATTAGTTACTGCCCCTATATACGGAATCGCGCATTCTCAACTGTACATTCATATGTCCCTGGGAGTCTTCATACCACTCCTTGCGCAGCTGTGCAACAGCTAAGAGATGCCGCACTGCCCTGCGAAAGTATTTGCTACCAGCGGTGAGTCGTGTGCAACCCAAGTTGCTCTTCCCGAACAACCTGTTGCGGACAACCATTAATCTAACCACCATCTGTCAGTGTGGTTACTTTTCTCGCACTCCGGTGAGTAGGCTGTGCTTACTCCACAAGGTCACATGACCTATGTTGCCCATCTAGGTTCCTTCTCCGGCGGTGGTTGCCTGAGCCACTCTACGTCACCCTATTAATCGCTCACAACGCAGACGGCGGATTTTGTGTGGAACGGGGCCTTCATTGAATGAATTGCAATTCACTGAATGCATTGGAACTGGAATTGTTCAGCCTCTAATTTACATTCATAGATCATGGGCAGCCCTTATACCTCTAGTGGCGCTGCTATGCTTAAGCGATGGGCCACTGCGCCGGAAGGTGGCTGTTTCAAACACATCACCGGTGGGACTTGTGCGACCCAGGTTGCTCCTCTCGGGCAGCCAGTCGCGACGAATCATTAACTGCCACCTATCACGGTGGGCAGTTTGCTCACAGTCCAGTTGGCAAGGTCTCTTGAGCTAGGTGGCCTTTCTGTCATCTAAGGGTTCTTATTTGGGGATTTTTCGCTGGCACCGCCACCGCCGCAGACGACGATGACGACGCCCGATATTCCGCTCAGCGGGATCTTTAACGCTCTCTAGTTAACATGCAATGTTTTTCTTGATCGTACAAGCCTTTGGCATACAGCAGTAGGGCTGTAGACGTTTGTGTAGCGTGCATTGACACATTTGGAAGCAAGACAAGTTAAAATAATAAGAAGAATAAACAAAACTCTTGTAACATGCTGTCATTCCCAGCCCCGGCCATACAGAACGTGAAATCTCTGGGCTCCTACTTGTTCACACAAAATCTTTTCTTATCTCCTGAGGTGGAATCCACATCGCGTGGTTCACTTGCCCAGCACACGAGTGATATAAGGTGCTTATCGCAGATTCTGAACACCAGTGGCGATGGCGACTGGCAGAGCAAGGTCATTGTCTGTAGTCCATTCACAAATGATGTCATCACGCACTGATTATCTCTAAGGCAGCAGAATTACGTGAAAGGCGGTTCACTGGCAGCTCAATGCGTATTTATTGCACACATTTTTTTTTCTTTTGCCACTCAGCGCGACGACCTTTGATGGAGAATCGCGAGGCAGCTCAGGACACGACGCGACAAGGAATCAACATTACCTCGGTTAGCACGGTACCGAGAGTTTCAAAGCTCAGCAAAACAACACAGCGCACGACGGCAAGACGGGCACTAATGACGTGCAACTGCTCACATACCTACTTTTGAGATAATACGACAATCTCATCATCACAACCTCGTTTCGATCGCAACAAGACCCGCACGCAAAAACGCGGAGCATCGCCAAGCTGCGACACAAACATCGCATTCGCTCTTTATAAATCACTGCCGGTATGCGACCGCGACGCCTCGGGGGAGCGCTCAGTAAAAAGTAAAAAAAAAGCGATTGGCGGATCTCTCGCCCCATCGCTGCTTCAGCCCGGGGCCAACGACCTGCGACGATTCCCTCAAAGCGCTTTTCCGCGCTCATTGCCCTCCCCATCACGCGTGCCTGCCCCCTCCTCAACTTCGACACCTCCAGGACGCCGGCGAATGGCCTGCTGGGCATTCGGCCGCAGAGCGCCGAGCAACGATGCATCACGCACTGCGCCGTAAACAGGGCGACTTCGATCGCGGCAATCCTGTCGCTGAGCCGTCGTCTCCCACCGCAAGAGCAGAAGTTTAACTGCCTGCAGCGCCCTCCTTTCCTCTGGGCAGGTTAGCTGAAAGGGGCGCCGCCAAGAAGAAAGCACAGCGTAAAGCAACGACAGCATCCACAAGTGGGCAGAAGGGGCAAGGCCGAGGGATCGTAGATCTGTGTGCGTTGAGGGGAGGAGGTGATGGCAGGGAATGTCTTGAACGTTCGTCAGTTGAGACGGACGTGATCTGGACTCGAAGTGGCTGGTTTTGCTAATCGCGTAACAGAAGCCGACCCTTTAAGCCTGTCGCTGCCCCCCCCCCCCTCACCATTCTGCACGGGCGTTCTACCGAGCTTACTCCTACAGAAGATCACCTCTTGTTGACCTCCAGATATCGCCTGGCCCCTGCAACTCGGAGGCGCTGTTCTCCGAGCTCGCCCACGATTCTTTTCGACATTATCACAGGCTTCTCTCACGTGACCGCTGTTTAGTCGTCGTGTTTCTCTTCACATTTCCTGAATAGATGAGTCGCGTTTCGATCATTATGTCAATCCGGGAAAAACTAGCGGTGTGAGTATAGCGAATTGTCTGGCTTGCGTTTCGCTAAGGTTTGGATTTGGCTGCAGGTATACAGCCTGAACCCTTTCGTTTAGGTTTTGCTTTTTTTTTACACAACTGAATGAGCAAAAAGGACGGAGTAAATTAAGGTTGTAATCTACTGAAGGAAGAGGGGAATTTTTCACCAACATTTTATAGCATAAAAATGCAAGCCTCCTGTGAGCGTACGCGCATGGTGTTTGCAGGTGAACGGAGAATGCAAAGTTCACATTCAGTCTAAAAAATTACTGGCCCCGACTACTAGTGGAGTTCAAATCTGACTTTGTTATGAGTTTGATATCCAAAGGCATACACCTCAGGTTACACCAAAATCATGAGCGCAAAGGATATATGTCCAACGAGTTCGAGACCCATCCGAGACAGACCACTGTAACGACGCAGCGTACTTCCTAAGTTCCATTGTACGCTTTTTTTTAATTTTGAAAAGACAAGATTCGATTACTTGATGTGTCAGCTCTTTTATTCAAATAAGCAAACGTTTCTAACGCATCCTGCTCATCCTGAAACTGCGCGAAACAGTAGAAATAAAGCTAGGGGTAATCTTTTCTAACGTGCTTCGCCTGTCATTGTTACTCAGCCATCACTTTAGCATATCCTTTAGCCACTCACCCACCACTTGACATGCTTTCCCACCGAACAATTCCTACAACTCTTAGCTCACTCACTTATTCTACAAGATCTCTAGTAAGCACCTCCGCAACACACTTCAGGCGTCATCACCGTGAAGAAACTTTCAGCACGAAACTTTTCCTCTGCCCACTCCCCTTCCCCAGGACCGCAGCTGCTGTCTGATTTGCCGTGGGAATTCGCCCTTTGGCTGGCTTCTATTAGCCCATTATCCGGATGTCAAAAGACTCCTTCGACGAAGTAGACCCTCGCTTAACGCCTTTCTTCCGTCTTTTTTCTTTCTCTCGCTCTCTCAATCTCGCAGAGGACTTTCTGGCTCCTCCTCCAAGCACCTCCCAACGGTAAGAAGCTTATGTCGTCTTCTCTCATACTGTTAATCAGCTTTGTTCTCTCGGGGCCCAGATTTGCATTTGCGTTACACTTCCTAACCTTTCGATCAACTATTGATTCGTTTTTCACCGTGTAGCAGGGCCAGAACGAAGAACACGAGCACTTACTATGCACGTAGTCGAGTACGCCGGACGGTTCTCCTTTTTTTTTCAGGCAACGCTACGCAGTTCCTCCGGTAGAAAGCGCCAGGCTTACCTAAAGGGAAGAAAAGGCAAAAATAAAAATTTACGGAGCGCACATACCATTCGCGCGGGCTGACATTGTTAACCACACTTTGCGAGAAACAGTGATATTTTCTGCGAAGCTCTGGCTTGGTAATTCGCTCGGAACCACCATCGCGCTCGGGAAAAGTAGGCCAGTATGTGCACGCACATGCAAGGAAGAAAATAAATGTCAAGACTAGCGCGAATATATTAGCGCTGTTTAGGACATGTAAGTGTGGGAAGAAGTAGACAATGATGCGAAAGATAAACGCCGCTATGCGCAAAGTGCATATTCCATTAAAGTACTTACTGTCGAGGAAACGTTAGTTAGGTTATTGTTTGCATTCATGCGTTCGCTCGCTTCCATGTTCACAATTTGCTGCATAAGTTACTTTGCGCCCAGGGGAGATTTTTTTTTCTTCTGTATAAGCGGATGTACATCACCTGCATTATAGTTTGGTTACCGGGTTTTTGTTCTTATGCCGCGTCAACTCGAGCCACGCACTCACTACTCTAGCATGCGACATGCAGCAATGCACAGTTGTGGTTTGTTGTATAGTTGCGCCTACCCTGTCGGTAAGATTTAGTAGGCTTGAATTTCTGAGACCCTTGGGCGTCAAATGTGTGGGATTTGGTAGATTTTTAGGAAGTTAGGCCTGGTCAGGAAAAAACAGTCTCTTTTAGCCTCTCCCCGCGGACACCATGTAATGTTGTCCGTTGTAGATTGACATATTGATTGATTGATGGGTGCGTAAAGATGCACAGTAGATACTGGCATAGGAAAGAAAAAGAAGGGAATGAAAAAAAAAGCAAGGTGTGCTCATTTTCTTGCAGCGGATTCAGGATTCAGTGCCAATAGGCGATACCGGATCCCATTCACCAAACTTCTAAATATTACTAGTTCATAAACAAGGAAAAAAAAGTATTTCACATATGTAATATAAATGGGATGAAAAATATTTTGGGGCACATATGTACTTGGAGCTTTTCTATGAGCGTCGTAGTTTGTCATTAAATCCTCACAGCTTTTAAATATATAGTTTACACCAAGTGGCTTTGTTTTCACGATGCACTTGTGCTCGTTTTCAAGTATTCTTGCTCATGCAGGAGTATTTTTCTTTGTTCTGATTGCTTGTTGTCATTTACAGCAGACAATACGTAGCCCCAGCTTGTTTTTCATTTAATATACCTATTTTGGGATCATGCTATAGCTCAATACAGCGATTACTTTAGTTTGCTCACAACGCTTTTCACTACCAATGAACACTTCACAGCCAGAAAGAGACCCAGGGCAATCTACGGTAACACCACTACTTTAGTTCATCCCAGTAGAACCACTTGAGCGCGTTCATAGTTTCTTGCCATTTAGCAAACGCCGATGAAAAGGCGGTATTATTTTTAAACACTGATACTTGCTTACACGTTCAACATCGTTCACATTTAACCTACTGACCCCTTCTTCGTGTGCACACCATGACCAAAATGCAGCATATGACTCCCTGACAATTTCAGCGCCTGTGAGGTGACACTTGTCGTTGAGAAACCACAATAAATTATAGATTTCTTCGATTCCCACTGGAAGTTTTAAAAGTGCTCTGCTTTGCACAACACGAAACCGCCAGTCTCAGGATATAAATGCAACGTCTGCCGCTTTATTAGCCTAAATTTAATATCGCCTAAGCGCAAATAAGTAGCAGGCCCGCATGCTTGCTTTTTGCTACCAAGTAGCTCTTACTGGAGCGCCCGCCCATAAAAACCCATTCCAGCTGGTTAGGCGAAACTGAACCGAGGCATTGACTAGTCGTTCTTTGGAGTACACCTTTTCACTAGGGAGGATTGTTGCGAAAGGCCTCTTGGCAAATGCGGCAAAGGAAGGAGTGAGGGGCGAAGAAAACCACTTGCGACACCAGAGCTCCTATTATAGGACATACCGCCGCCGCCTTTGAAGTGCGGGCTCTTTGGATGTACCGTCCACGTAGGCCGTTATCAGGTGCAAGTCGTGAAGTGGGCTGGTAAGCCTGGGAAATAGGAACTCCGGCTGCCGGCGTGCGTCACGGGTTGCTTAAACGCTGTTGCCATGGAAAGTGTTTTCAAGTGGCTGCCTTGCGGAATCAAAAGCTGTCGTCCAACAGAGACCGAAATATATGAGGATAAATGGAGTCTGGCTTCCAGGCGTGTCACTACTTGTTTAGCCTTCTCTCATATTCAGCTTAGGAAAGCTGTTGGGCACCCCCACTTTCTCCCCCTCCCCCCTTTGCATCATGCTTGACGCCTGGATGTAGCACCAGGCATTAATTTCAACCAACCGCCCATCGAGGTCCAGTGCACGGGCGTTTTAAGAGCATTTCGGGCCCTGCAAAATTGAACCACCGCGGCCGGCGACGAACCTTTAACGTGCGGCCTTGGCATTTGGACGCCGTGACCTTTGAGACAATGCGACGTGTTGCCCTAACGTCTGAAATGAATGCAGGTTATTCAAATGCTAGAAAATGTAACAAACATTCCTTACCATTTTTTACCAATTGGTCCGAAAATTCCTATTCTACGCTTGTCACTGCTTGCTCACCGCATTCAGCTTTTTGGCATTGCAGTAAAATAAAAGCTAGTCACGTGATTGGGAGGTACGTGCTTTTCTCAGTCGTCCTTAATTCTGCGCTTAAATACCTGCAAACACTTTTATTTCTCCCCACTAAAAATGCATTACAGTTGTCTAGCTGAAGAACCAAGGTTTTCGAGCACTGAAATCCACGACCTCAAATATCTCGTTTAAACGGCGATGAGAAATCAGATCGCCCCATTAGGACAGAAGGCAATCTATAAGCGACACCATATATTTCATGGCAAGTTTTTTGAACACCTTTCTCTTTCCAGCGTTTCAGCAACCTTACATAAGCTACATTCACAAGTTGGTCAACGAGAAACTTTCAAAGCTTTTCCTCAAAATAGTGGCTCTCCCAGTAGGGGACTGCGGGACAATTATCCGTATGGCTGTTACTCCTTCGCCCCTAAAAACGAAAGTCGCGAGTTTTTTTTCTTTTTTTGACAAAAAGACTTTACCAGAGAATGTCAATAAAGATCCGGGCACAACATTTCTTTTCGCACCACACTGCCAATGGTTAAAATGCACGCACGAGTTGTACCAAGAAAAACAGTGTTTAAATGTTTATTCCTTCATTCCTGTCAACGCATTCCTCTTTCATTTGCAGCCCATGGCGTGCATATTCATTAGCCGGGAAGAGCATCTGGCAAGACAAGTCAGGGTGCTTGTTAAAGCTACGGTAAAGCATTGTGAGTGTGCAACATTTAGGCTACACTCACAAGAATTATTCTATTCTACGCAAGCGCCAAATTAAATAGCACTGGTCTCCCTGAACGTATTCTAAAAGAAGGAAACCTAGGGCTGACAGTGACGTGTAGAGAAGCGTATCGAGGCTATATAGGAGATTTTCTGAGAAACGGTGGCCGCGACCTGTGCACGCTACAGCGAATCGGAGATGATTGAAAGGGGTCTTTGTCTTGCCGTGAGTGTAACCGGGCTAGTAAGGATAATGCTAACGATACCGATGATTAGCAAGTTTACATATTCTTCTATTTGCACGCGTTTTCGACTGCGCCAAGTCGCTGCGGCGAAGGACTATTGTCTTAGCATCCCGCTCCACGGGCCATCCCTTTTTCTTCTTACATTGGTGGGCTCAGCAGAAAGTAGTAATGACGATGTCTGTTCACTAGAGCAGGGCCCCCGTTCTGGGTGCCGAAACGACAACTTCATATTTCATTTCACTGGTCGGCGTCTCTGTTCTTTGAGCATATAGTCATGCTACCCCTATTATCTTTCAAATTTATATTTTTGTTTTATTTGCCGTTAACCCAGGGAATGCCAAAAAGCAGGTTTTTCGGGACCTGCGGGTCGACGCGCTACATATGAATGCTATAGACTTTAAGTCACAGGCCAGTTAATTAAGGGATCGTTTCATGGTTTTCCCTATTCGTCATAAAACTTCCCCTAAATGGGAATATATAGACAGAACCTGCCGCTACAAGAGGCATGAGCAGGCATTAAGAATCAGCAATAACTATTTCTGTTTGCGTACAGTACGTATTGCGGTATAAGGTAGACTAAAGAAATATATAGAGAGTGAGCTATATTACCAAAGCTCACAAAACTGTAGCGCGCAGTCAAATATAGATATGTGTTGATTTGCTTTCCTTGTTTAATGTTCATCACTTTTCATAATGCTCGCTCCACTCGAACTCTACCTCTTCTGAAGGGCGTTTGCGCTTTTTTTATAGTAAAAGGACACCTGGGATCTCTAAACGTCGCTGATCTCCGTTTGAGTTTAGATTATCCGAGTATGTCCACTATTGTGCCCTTCAGCTGACACGGCGCCACAGCGCGGTCCCTTCAGAGGGCGAGGCAACGTATCTCGTATCGTTAACTTCGAGCTTCAGAAGCAATACAAAACTAAGCTATCAAGAGATGGTGGGCGCATTATGTTTTACCGTCTTTCAGTCACAAGTATGCGCGACTGCGCGTCACATGCATCAAAATGGAAGTATGCGTCCTTACATGAGCAACAGTGAATTTCCTAATAATTATATCCTAGGGTTACAGTGCGAAACAATAGACACCAAACATTGCGCACGAAAAGGATGGCAATGTCGACAAGCTGACTGCTCTGAACATTCCTGATTCCATGGCCTAAACCTACAGCAGTGATACGTAACACAGTACTGTGTCAACACCCTATAGTAAGGCGGCACTGGGAACGAATGCTTCTAAACATCTCAAGGCTACATGGAACGGCTGGGGCTATTACGGTGATTCCCAGAAGGCCACAAGGTTTGCTTACAATAATAATAATAATAATAATAATAATAATAATAATAATAATAATAATAATAATAATAATAATAATAATAATAATTGGTTTGGGGGAAAGGAAATGGCGCAGTATCTGTCTCATCTATCGGCGGACACCTGAACCGCGCCGTAAGGGAAGGGATAAAGGAGGAAGTGAAAGAAGAAAGGAAGAAGAGGTGCCGTATTGGAGGGCTCCGGAATAATTTCGACCACCTGGGGATCTTGAACGTGCACTGACATCGGACAGCACACGGGCGCCTTAGCGTTTTTGCCTCCATAAAAACGCAGCCGCCGCGGTCGGGTTCGATCCCGGGAACTCCGCATCAGTATTGCTTGCCCTAAATGCCCGAAATGGACCCGGATGGAAATCCACCGAGAGCCACGTTTCGAGACAGAGATCCGTCCACTGTTTCCAACCACAGACACTGCTTTTATTTCGACAGTGGTAGACTGGACGGCGGCCCACCTTCGATACGTGTTTCGCACAGCTGGCTGCGCTCGCGCAAGACTCAATTGTTCTCGCGCGTAATTACAGGGCCCGCCATCAACGCAGCCAACAACGGCCCAGTAACAAGCGAGGCGTGTTTCATCCGGCACCAACACAGCCTTCCAGCGTAACGGCGCGGCAGTTGCTGTTGTTGCTTGTTTTCCCACTGCCGCAACTGTTTCGCACGCCCATCAGCCTAATCTGTACGTTGCGCCTCTGCCCGGAGACGGTCCGCCGCTCCTGCGGTCTCTTGGGAAAGTTGATAGCCGCAGCGCTCGCTCCGTTATTAGTCGCCAGAGGCCTGAATGGCAAAGTGGTGTGGCGTAGAGAAAAATAGAAGGAGAGCTGGCAGGGGTAGGTTTTCTCCTTATTTTTATCTTTTTTTCTTTCGTTACAGTCCTGCCGATGTGGGCCGCAATCTCCAAGGCTCTTCTCGGCTCATCAATTATTCAGAGCCGTGGCTTGTCAAGCCAATTCAACTCGTATTCCGCAGTGAACAAACAGTTTTGCGCACGTCTATCACCAAGTCGGTTTTGGACGCATGTTTAGACAGGAAAGGATTGGCAAGATGATTTTAAATGTCGGAGTAAAAATAAACGCGCTGAAGAGTGACAGGAAAGCCAGAATTCGTTAAACCATCGTTATCCCACTGACGCCCACAGGCGAAAAAGAATGTCAAATATATCTGCACGTGCTCTGCCAAAAACGTGTGGTGTTCAATCCTCCATATGAATACAGAAAATTGGTGACATCACGAATCAATAAAAAATTCTGATAGAGCGGAGGCGACGGGTGTTATGCTTTGCAAAGAATGGCGTGGCAGAAACTTACGAGGATGACAAAAGTACCCACACACAAGCTCGAGTTTTTCACTTTATTGCATGGCTGCCAATACGCCGAATTTATAGAAGGCAACACGCCCAACAAGAGAAAACAGAGAAACAAAATGAAACAAAAGCCGGAATCACGTGAAAGCTATGCAAGCGATTACATCGCACGTGAGAATCGACATGAAGCAATCACTTCTTCCTCGAAGAAAAATATTTATACGATTGCGTCTTGCTACTCTGTGTTTAAGAAGCGCAGGATACTACGAAATCATTTTGTGTTGCAGGGCTTGTCATCTTTACATATAGGTGCTTGCTTCATTTCTGATTCCCTGTTAATTGCCACCAATGTTTTGCAACGCAATAAAAGGACGCGTCAAGAACCGTCGCACCATTTCCTATGCCTCGATATAAAGAAATTGATACACTGCCGCGCCCACATTTGCACGTCACAAGTTTTACGCACGGAGGGAACCTCGTTTGCAACACGAGCTCTAGATCACGCGCGCATTGTGATCCTAGAAACGCTTCAGACAGTATAGCGTCACTAGGCTTCACTTTTTGTTTCCCTTTTCTTGTTTTTTTTAATGTTGAAAACCATGCCCTGTGTCTTTCATCTCCATCTGCCCGTTTCTTTTTTTTTTTGTCACGCTGGATGAAGAGTAAGTGCTTATTGCGCGGGCGTTTTGTAACAGATTATCAGCGCGTGCTAGATCTCTATACCACAGTGATAAATTATATATTTGAACCTCCTGGTCGCTTATGCTAGCAGTTGAAATGCGAAGAATATTGCTATTAACATGCTGTTTATTTTCTCTTTCCATTTGACAGCATTGCTCAGCATCAATAATTTTGACATCTCGCTGTTTTTCTTGAGTCCTCATGAAATAATACTGAACCGGTGCTAATTAACAACCAAATCTGTTCTCCCAAAACTGCCTGTTTTGATTTAGTATTTATGTTCCTAGATAGAACTAAGCGAAAGGAACTCTTGAAGAGCATGTGGGAGAGAGGTGCCATGTGGCGCAACTAAAACGAGGCGGTTGACAACCATGAGATTCCACTTCTGCCCATGATATACCGCTGCTGTTTCGGCCATTTCAAAAAATAAGCCAGGTTACCCACATCCAGATTTAAAAAACCTCTTTGGCCATCTTCTGCCTTGTTCTGATATGAAAAATAAAACGACTTGAGTTTAAGCACAGGAATAAAACGGTATGCTGGAATGAAGAAGACAAGCAATGCATCGATGACAAAACACCATGAATGGATGCTCAGCTAAGCTCAAAAGCCGCACATGTCTCCGTGGTACCGGATGCCCCATGAAATTCTGCTAATGCAAATGCAGCACGTCCATGTGGCCAACGGAATAAAAGTTCTGCATCAAGGATTGCGCCTTTTGCGTCAAGTGTGCGGAGCTTCTCTGAGAGTTTTTGGTGGCGAGCAGCAGTACATTGCGTGAAAAGCACTTTGAGTACGCCTTACCGAGACGCAGTCAATATAATGCTATGTAATTGGCAAGATTAGAACGTTCATATTTACCGGCAAAACTTTCTGCGCACTTGTTGAGGACGCCATGAATGCGTGCAGCAAAGCCGCATGAGAAACAAGGCCATGTGAAATGGCTTAGCTTTCCTGGGAGAGATGTGTGCATGACCTTTGGAACAAAAATACAGGAATAAAACAATCTCGCGCTGCAACAAACAAGATAAACTCCAAGCACGCATAAGCGTCGCCAACGAGAGTAAACAGGCGCACGAAGGCAGAGACGATGATCACGACTTGAATGCAGCGAGTAACGCTTTCATGGAAATGCTTTACGAAACCGACGTGCCAACCTCGCATTCGTCGTGACTTATGGCCGCTCCGGAAGAGGCGCCTTAGACTGGGGTGCGTCAGGAAAAATTCAGATTTTTTTCACTCTGTGTAAGTACATTCATAAACGCACTTCCTCTGTGGCGGTGTCTGACTTCTAACCGTAAGGTTGGAGACGACAGCGCAGGATTGTGAAAGGCTAAGTAAAAATTGGTTTTCAGGCGAATAACAAGGAGACCAACCATGAAGTGTTCGTACAATTATGAAATATGTTAATTCTGGGGACAAAGATGGCGCACTAAGTAGTGAAAATAAAAATAAAATGCTGGTCGCAGAACCTGTCGGGAAACTACTAGCATTCTCGCGCATTTCGTTTCTGTTACTTATGTGACGAAAACTTCAAGTAGGGGGTAGCAGGAACGCGTACTATCAACAGCAACATCTCACACACAGCGGCTCCAGACAGGAGTGTGACAGCGCGCCGTCTTGCACTGGCGCTTCAACTGTCACAGCTGATCCTTCCGGAGCCGTGAGACCTCTCTCCTCGTGTCAGCTTCTAGCGGCCTCCCAACACCAACGGCTTGCAGCGAGATTTATAACAGCGCTGCCGAGAGTCGCTGCAGCTTGCGTATCTGCGTTGTCGAGATAAGAAGCGGCGCGTGCCGCTCGGTGACGCCAAAGGTTTGTTGAGCCCGGTCAGGTAGGAGCGTGCCCCGCTTAGGTTAGGATGCTGTCGCGTTATGCAAGGTTGCACATACCATGAAGGAAAGCAGCTGGGCGCCCTCAATTTCTAGGGCACCGTGCACGCGTAGCGTAGGCTCCGCTTCACGTCACGGCTGAAGCAGCCACTTGTAATCACACACGCACGCGTAGACATCTCAATGCTAAGTATAATTAGCGTTATTTTTTTTAATGCGAAAGGATTACTGGTCATATTACGAGAAAAGCTGGCGGCATATGTGTGTTAATGCGCGTACTCGCAGATGGTAGAGAAAATCCCAGCGATTGCAAGAAAAATAGGGGTTACGTCATCAAGCTGCGTATGACGCACGCTGCAAGTCGAGCGCCGCTACTTCAGCCAATCATCTGCATGTCATTCGTCCATATATACTCCCCACTGGCCGACCTGCATGGGGCGTCATTCATGTGGTGACGCTCATACAGAAATTGTGACGCAGTCGTTTGTGGTATTGCGTTCCCGGTGGTGTCATTCGATTTCTCGTTGGACATAGCTAACATGTACTAATCAAGTTGGAAGCTAGCTTGAAACAGGGATTCCAGCCGACGACGTATGCGCCTTCAATCGTATTCCTTCTCAGACTTTGATATCAAAATTGTGATGCAACCGTTCGTCGTACAGCGTTCCAGGCAGTGTCACACACGAACTCGTAGGAAAGAACTTTAATGTATATACCCACATTACGCGTAAACAATGCACCCAGGAACAGTAATGCTTTCGAATTCCAACACGTAAGCACTCTTATGTGTCTCCGCCGAATTTTAATCTTGTTATCGGCTCCTGGACTGCTCCTTTATAGGTGCATGTTGGATGTATTTTTATTGTCGCACTCCCTAAACCAGCTGTAAACTCTATAGAGATGCTTTGTATCATGCGAAATGTTTCTAAACCAGCAGTAAACACTGCAAAAATGTCATGGCGTATTTTGGATCTTGTGCTCCATAAATCCTTAGAAAGCTTAACAGGAATGTTTGTGCGTCGTTATTTTTCCTAAGCCCCTCATCCGCGGATGCCCAGCAGCCTAGAAATCATAAATGGTAATATGAGCGCTAGTCTGCTCCAAAATATTAGAGAGTAACGTATAGCGATGTGTGTTAGTGCATAAAGGAGTGTGAAAATCAACGGCTGAGGAGGCCACCGCTTGAAACGCTTTGATGATGCAGATTACATCTACGACATCAAATCCAGTGGCTGATTTATCTTCGAGCATTTGTGTGTGCATGCGTGTGCGTGTGTATGTGTGTATGTGTGTATGTGTGTATGTGTGTATGTGTGTTTTCATGTGTGTGTTGGGGAGGGGGGTTAGCTCTATAGCTCTCTCCCACGTCCTTAACAGGTATATAAGGTTGGAGTGTCGTCTGCATTATGAACTGCGGTAATAAGAGAAAGCTGAGAATAGTGTAATACCCCCCCCCCCATATATACCTTCATGTTATACCCCCCATGTAATACCCCTCCTCTCATGTAACACTCCTGCACAGGGGTATTTCAGGTATATAAAATAAATAAATAAAACGAGTCGTCTACACAGCTCAGTAATTCATCATTTTTGCAACACCGTAAAAAATACTTTCGTACATTAAGTAGTTTTTTTTTCCTTTACGGTGTTCCAAAAAATACTTTCGTACATTAAGTAGTAACCCGCCGCGGTGGCTCAGTGGTTAGGGCGCTCGACTACTGATCCGGAGTTCCCGGGTTCGAACCCGACCGCGGCTGCTGCGTTTTTATGGAGGAAAAACGCTAAGGCGCCCGTGTGCTGTGCGATGTCACTGCACGTTAGAGATCCCCAGGTGGTCGAAATTATTCTGGAGCCCTCCACTACGGCACCTCTTTCTTCCTTTCTTCTTTCAGTCCCTCTTTTATCCCTTCCCTTACGGCGCGGTTTAGGTGTCCTCCGATATATGAGACAGCTACTGCGCCACTTCCTTTCCCCCAAAACCAATTATTATTATTATTACATTAAGCAGTGTTTTTGAGTGTGCGCTAAATTGCTAAAGAGAAATACAGTTGTGCGTTACATTGCTTTTTCCGACAGCAGGTTATGCGCACAATTATTAAGCAACGTGCACCTTGCAGACACTCGCGTAATTTTGGAAATTAAAATAAAGCTGCCTACCAAATTAGTTCTGCAACCGTAAGTACTGCCGTGCACCGACAGTAAAGACTGGAAGAAAAATTACGTCTAACGCGGACAAAAAGCGAACTAGATGAGCTCAGAGCGGGAAATCGCGGTTGAGTCATCCCAGAATAAACTAAAACTGCAGAGGCGCAACAGCTAACGCGCGTCAAGACGAGTCCGAAGCGGTAACTAATGCTAAATCTCTGTCCTTCGCGAAGAAGATTATTTCTCGCGGCAGAAATTACCCGCGCGTGTGGAGCAATGCATGAGACCCTCAGACTCTTTCGCAATGTATAATCCCTTTCTTATAAGGCTGTCTCCTCTTGTACAACTTTAAATGTAACCGGAAAGTACAGTGAAAGACAGAGCCGGCGCCGCAATATCGGGGAGCAAAATTTGCGAACTAATGCGCGAACACTTCGTAACCGGTTTGCATGTTATCGTATTGCCGACCGCTGCCACTGAACTGCTGTCGTCTAGCATGTCAGAAGCGAAGTGTTCTCGCAGGTGTTTTAAATCTGCGCTTGACTGCGTGACGCCGGTTCTATCTATAGAAAGGGATTAGCGTACTTAATTCCGCAATCGGTGCAGTCAGTTCATAGATCTCTATAATGAAAAGTGCTGCGAGCAACGCGTGCCGCGTAATGAATTCCTACGAAAAGCATCGTAGTTCTTTATTGAACGTCTCGGAATAACTTTAAGACAACGGTGTAATTTTAGTTTACTCGCACACTCATTAAATGACTCATATAATCTGACTGTTCGCCAACGGCGATCATGAAAGCGTCCCGTGTTTAAAGATTCACCATCCCTGCTTGCCTGAATCAGACAGATGTTTTCCTCGGAGTCAGCAAGCGATAGCACCAGCGCAAGCCTTTAAGGGCGTGAATTGTTTAAGTCCAAACCTGAGAGGGGTGAAATTTTGCGTTGCTATGAGCACTTTAAGTAATCGCAAACAAAAGAAGGTATGTATCAGGTGTGTTAGGGAAGCCCGCCTGTGATCATTAAAAATAAGCATTTGGAAGTAAAAAGATGTCTATTCCGGTACAGTACTGCAAGTGTTCGCGGACGTCCTCGAACTGGTTATTCATGGTAACGAATAAGCTTGGTGACTAAATTCGAAATTAACTTTAAGACGATTACAGATAGCCGCCTGCCCGAAAATAGAGACTTGTAGGTCACTATCAGGGATGGCCTTCTCAGTTTTAGAATTTCGATATAGTTCCCGCACAGTGACACCAGCCAGATCGCGTCGCTTCATTGCACGAGGGCCACGTGACGTTGTCGGACATTCCAGCCCTGCTGTCCTCTCCGCAGATCCAGCCGAGTTGAGTCACAGGTGGGTCACGTGGCACGTGCGCCGTGATGTGACGTTCACTCGTGTGGCTCGCCGTGCACATACGTTCTGCGTGCTATTCTTCAATTGCACGAGGAATTGCGAAAATTATTTGAACCACAGCGCCGAATGTGAAAAACTTATTTGGCTCAAGGCCTCTAATGTTGATCGCTCCTGTTGGCTTCGTCTACGTGGCCCCTCCAATTTTTCTTTAGAATTATCGAAATTATAAAGAAAAATTAGACGGTACGCTTAAGCTCCGCCTTAAGGGTATGACGTGATAGCCTTAATGGGTTAATGCCTTTCTATGCGGAATTGGTCATTCTCTACATTCATGATTCCTGGGAATCCTCATACCACTACTGGCGCAGGGGTGCAGCGGCTAAGCGATGCGTCACTGCCCTGCGCTGGCAGGTGCTGCCACCAGTGGGACTTGAGCTTACCAAATTGCTCTTTCCGACCAACCTCTCACCACAAATCATTAACTTCCCCCTCCCACGGTGGTCAATTTGCTATCAATTCGATGGGCAGACTCTGATGGTGCCACAAGGTCAAGTGACCAAGGTGGCCCTCATAGGTTGCTTCTCGAAGGATATTCAATTACGAGGATTCAAACGGTCGTCAACGCCGACACAGACAGCAGACAATTTTTTCCGACGGGTTGGGGGAGGGGGGCACTAAAGCTCTCGCGTTCTAACTGATATGTCTGCAGTGTTACTCACGGCCAGATACATATCGCTGACAGCCACCCTGCGCTCGTCGGTTTCAATGACTGTTGGCTTCTGTCATGTATGTCATAACGAGCACCTTCCCCTTTTCTCTTCTCTCGTCTGCTGTCTACCTGTCAAAGTTAGCCAGTTCACAATTTAATGTGATTCGCCTATACTCTGACGTACGCCAACGTTGCTATCTCTGTGTCACCAAAATATATTTCCTCCTCTGAAAGGCTTACTTGTATGAATTGCTGGAGGGCTACCCTCAAGCACTTGGTATAAAAAGTAATGAGGCTGAAACGTCACAACCGGAATTTCGAAATGACTTGCGTCGCATGTTATTGAGCTACGTCGTTCAACATCAAGTGGAACATTCGGTCAGCACTTTTTTCTGCTATCAATCTTTCCTTAAGAAAAAAATTCAGGGCAAGAAGCAACTACAGTGCAACTTTCCTGAGTTCGGTGCGAACGCTAAGCCTGGGCCACAACTCGCTACCTCTGGAGTTTACAGGTGTCTAAATCATACAGAAGTCGCAGCAGAGGTACACAAGACGAACACCACGTGTGACGAATGTATTACTCTGCAAAGAGCGTTAATGCAGTGTACATAACATAGAGCATTGTGTACCGCCCAGTACTGTTTCATTTCCTCATGAGAAAGTTCTATCGAGCTTCCCAATAACGCTTATTCACATGCTATAGACAAAGCATTATTGAGAAGAGTCGGAGGAACCTTTATAATACATTAGGGGCAAAGCGCGCTCCGTGGGCACTCTCAGGACGCGGACACGAACTTGGGAGTAAAAACGTGCACGCGAAATCACAGATGAACATGAATAGATAACGAGCAGAAGACATAATGGAGAAGCAATGCATTCTCCGCCGTGCAAACAATTTGGCCAGGATGTGGGAACTGAATCTGAAGAGACTCTCGGTGTACAGCAACAGCCGATGCAAAAGAGGTGACAGACGGAGCGCAAACACGTGCAGAGTCCAACAGGAACTAGAACCACTGAAAAGCCCCAATCTATGGTGGCATTCTAGCTGAAATTCAAGAGAACAACCGGTAGTTTCGAGGTCATGCATTAAACA
Organism: Amblyomma americanum; assembly: GCF_052857255.1. NCBI lineage: Eukaryota > Metazoa > Arthropoda > Arachnida > Ixodida > Ixodidae > Amblyomma > Amblyomma americanum. The sequence continues at coordinate 88,612,194 of NC_135503.1, read as the reverse complement.
GGTGAAAGACGAATACAGAAAGACTGTTGTTGATGTTGTTGCTATCCTCTTGAAGACAACATCAACACTTTCGTAGCGAGAGCTGCACTACGGCAGCCGCTTCGCGAGGTCAGCGTGGCCACACTTGAGCCGTGGTCGCACCGTGGCCTCGAGCCGTTGCCTAGCAACCGCAACAGCTGGCAGCCGTCGCTCGCTCCACCAGCTGTACGCATGCGCGTGACGTCATACCATTTGCCGCCGCCGCGGCGCGCCGGCGAAACTTAGTTGCAACAGCCGCGCGCATGCGCCGTAGGAGGGAGACGGTTTGGCGCACCTGTATATATAGAACGCGGCTCAGTGGAGCCGTCGGTAGAGATGGCACAGAGACTCAAAGAAGCCACGCTTCGCCGTCGGAATAAAACCAAGAGGAGGTAGCGAGGCGAGGAAACCGAAGTGCGCGCTAAGCGCCTCGATAAGCGACGCAAGGAAGACGCGACAAGACGCACCCGCTTAGCCTCCGACAGTGCATCATAAACGGCCGGGGACGGCGAATCGAGTTCTGCGTCTCTGAAAGAAGCTAGACTTATAAAGGCGAAACAGAACAAACAGGCTGTCGCTACTCTAACAGGTTTAACCATAGCTAAACCACTCAGCTAATTTTTTAAAACACTAAGACGCTGCAGTTGTGTGTGTGTGTGTGTGTGTGTGTGTGTGTGTGTGTGTGTGTGTGTGTGTGTGTGTGTGTGTGTGTGTGTGTGTGTGTGTGTGTGTGTGTGTGTGTGTGTGTGTGTGTGTGTGTGTGTGTGTGTGTGCGTGCGTGCGTGCGTGCGTGCGTGCGTGCGTGCGTGCGTGCGCGCTGTTTCACTTAAAGCACGTTAGGGTAGGCTAAACTAAAGATGGTTGTGAAATACGAAGATTGATCAGGTCAGAAAATGTACAGACATGCACTGGTCTCGGCTGGCTCGAAAGAAGAAGAGGAAGGGGCGGGTTGTTATATAGGCACAGAACTGGAATCGGCTTTGCCTTGCACAGGATAGAACTCAGGAGATATGTGAAAGTATAACGACGAAGATGAGGAAAACAATAAGTTCTCAAGGGCTCTGCTCATTGTTGTGCTGAACTGACTATAGAGGGGAATGATGTTTATTGATGCTTGCGGCGATAATTAAGCAGAATAAAAGGAAAACAATATTTTAAGATAATTAATATGATGCGATACAGCGAGAGAGAGACAAAAACGTCTATTGAAAAGCAGAGATTTCAGCTGGCACGAAGAATTCGCGGACATGCTACTCTGCGTGGGTAAGGGGTTTGGGGTTAGAAAGACGGAAGGTGAGAGGCACGCAAAATTATAAAGTTACGATGTAAAACGAGAAAAATGAAAATTTGAATGAAAAGAATAAAAATAAATGTGCATTATTTAATTCGGGCTGAGTTGCATCGACGAGTAATGCTACATGATATTAAGTGCTGAAGTGCAATCTCCTATAAAGGGGACGAAAACGCTCACTGCACGAAGAGTGCTTAATGGTGTAATTATAGGTGAGATTAGAGTTTGTCGAGTAGGCCAAATTCTTCTAAGCAGGCAAATAAAAAGTTTACCGCACGTCTCTGCTGCGCCAAGCAGGCTATGGGACCTAACACAGTCCGCTGTTAGAGGCAGGAGGACGATGTTGGTCACTGTGTTGTGAGCATTATGTGCGCTGCGGCGTTTCGCGCCGTGAATTCGTCCCAACTCCACAACGAAGTAACCAGCCCGTTAAGCGAGTAATCAGAGCAACCTGACTGTTAAGCACACAAATGAAGTTCTCTTTTTCCAACTCCATCCACGAGCGGGTCGGGTTACTATAGCTGCATTCACCCACGGAGTGCGTGTTTACGGTGGCACCCGAGTGCGCTTCGGCGCGCAGGCGCATCGCACTCCGCCGTCCTTGACTGCAGCTCTCACAAACCCGTAGCTAGGGAAACAAGCGGGTCGCACTACGCGTCCGGCGTGGCCCATCCTTTTGTTTCGCGCTATCTCGATTGCGAATCGCCTTCCGGAGGCTGCCGTGTTCCACCAGCACAGCAGCCGCTCTTCGCCTTTTGGCTGCGTTCCTCTCTTTCTGGTTCCCAGCGCGGCCAAGATAAAGCACGCTCATTTTTCGGCGTTTGCATTTCTACCGGTCTGTGTGCCAGTTCTTTTTTCTCATTACTGGTGGGCCCGAGTGTTTGCAGTCTCACGGATTACTCTGCATGGTCGCGTGTCGCCCTCGCCCTGTTTACGTTCCTATCTGCTTTATCGGCAGGGCATTGCTTAACGTGGAAATTTAAAATTCCGAGAAAGGGTCGGTTTGCACGCTTTCACAATCCTTTTGGAGCGACGCCTCCCTAAAGGCACTTCTTCGACCTAAACATCTTTTCGTTTAGTCGAGGGAGCGAAAATTCCTACCTTCATATCCTGGTCAAAGTGGATATTATGGAGGTGGATCTCAGATATGTGCAGCCTTTGTCAACAATATACAGCGCAGAAGGATTGCTTCCAAGCACTGTAACGGCGCCGTCTCTAACCCTAAATGAGCTCTATGGTTTCGAAGAGTGAGAACGAGAGTCTCTCTCACAATCGAGAGAAATGGAACGCTTGCGAGACGATACATCCCATGCCGCGTGCCTCGGGCTGTGCATTCATAGCTGGAAAATCTGGACGGGCGCAATTTATAAAAG